>NW_028323220.1:0-84277 GCF_984573655.1 Nuphar pumila | reverse complement strand
GCAGTACCCAGCTTGTCATTCGGCAAAGTACGGCGGTTCTCCTGTCGGCATGCTTGTGCCTGGCTTGCTTGACATGTTGACAATGGGGCAGTCCTACATGAAGAGCAGCCACACAATTTGGGCCTGCATGCCTTCACACGAGCAGATGATGGGTTTGAAAACAAGTCCCTAGTCAACCCCCCCCACACACACCACCACCACCACCCCAGAGGAGGCAAAGCACAGCACACACATAGTAGACATCGAATAAGCGTTCGAGCATGCATCATTCAGAAGCCGCCGCCCCAGTCACTGCGCTACATGCTGTGTCTGAGCACCCCACTATTTGGGCCTGCATGCCTTCACACGAGCAGATGATGGTTTTGAAAACAAGTCCCTAGTCAACCCCCCCCACACACACCACCACCACCACCCCAGAGGAGGCAAAGCACAGCACACACATAGTAGACATCTAATAAGCGTTCGAGCTGACGGGCATGCGGTGCGTGTTCAGGTTGCCAAGAAGAATGTCAAGGTTGTGGTGGTGGGTAACCCCTGCAACACCAACGCGCTCATCGCCTCTGCCAACGCGCCTCCATCCCAAAGAAGAACTTCCACGCGCTCACACGCCTGGACGAGAACCGCGCCAAGGCGCAGCTCGCGCTGAAGGCCGGAAAGTTCTACACCTCGGTGAGGAACGTGGCCATCTGGGGCAACCACTCCACAACGCAAGTACCAGACTGGGTCAACGCCAAGATTTCTGGAAGCAAGGCTTCAGATGTGATCTCGGACGCCAAGTGGTTCACGGATGATTTCACGCCCTGCGTTGCCACCCGTGGTGGGGCCCTCATCAAGAAGTGGGGTCGCTCGTCCGCCGCTTCCACAGCTGTCTCCATTGCGGATGCCATCCGCTCGCTCCTGGTTCCCACTCCTGCTGGCGATTGCTTCTCCTCCGGCGTCATCTCGGATGGCAACCCTTATGGCGTGCCCGAGGGCCTCGTGTTCTCTTTCCCCCTACGATCGAAGGGCGATGGTGACTGGGAGTTCGTGCGTCCCCTTTGACTCTTTTACGTGCCGGCAATAGTCAAATATTCATGCACTATGTTGCGCCCTCCATCCCTAATCATGCAACAACCTCCCAGGAAGACAGCGCTCTGTTGCAGTGCCATATCACAACAGTATCATATCTCGCTTTTGTTCAATTGTCCAGAACCCGCGGGTGATATAATACATTGAATGAGTTCTTTCTGGATGAGACGAAAGAAATACGAAAAAGTCAACATGTTGCTCAACATGACGGTGTGTTCAATGGTGCGCCAAAAGCATTCTGATCGGCGATTGTTTGTATATCTTATCGGTGAGGCTGCGTTTGCATGGACCCTTGGTAGCATCGTGCCGCACAGGTTTCACGCACAACCCCGGGGTACAACGAAGTCTGAACATGTCTGACGCTACTTGATAAAGATGCCTGGTTGCAGGTTGAAGGGTTTGAGATGAATGACTGGCTCAAGATGAAGATCGCAGGCTCTGTTGACGAGTTGTCGAAGGAGAAGGATTGCGTGGGTCACCTTTTGCCAGGTGCAACCTTTGCAGCGTGTGCCATCACTGAGGACACCATGCTGCCGGGCGAGAACTGATTCACTTCAAGTTGATGTAGTTGGCACTATCACACCATATATGCCTTGCAGCAATGCACTCTTTTGTGTGAACATGACAACAGAAGCCGGGTCATTTTTTGCGCTCATCCTGGTTGAGTAAGGATTGCGCCAGCGCGTGCTGTCAAGCCCAGCCCGCGCCTAAGCCGGCTTGGTGTTCTTTTGAGATACCTCCTTTCCTTTATTACAAGCGACAGGGCTGGCAAACAGAAAAAAACACAGAAACTAACACTGAAAACAACCTCCTTTCCTTATTTACTGATGCTGTACCGCTGTTCCATAAGAGGACCTGTAAACGAACTCAACATGGGTCGACCGCCGCATACCTTTGAGCACAAGGTATCATCACCGTTAGGGCTTTGGCGAATGTCAAGGGGTGACATTTATTCTCGAGACGCATGGCACCCACAAGACATGGCTGCCCCTTTTCAAGCGCCCCACTTCGGCCTCTTCCATTTCAAATGCCACTGGCACTTGCTGTGCACGTCCCCGGAAAGGAAACTGCATTGCAAATCAATAAAGTGTCATAAACTTCAGCACGCGTCGCGCAGCGTCATGTTGTCTATGGTAAGTGTTTTGCGAGACCCGGGTTGCTGTCAGGAGATAGAGCATGCATGACAGGCTGTCAGGGAACATGGTGCCATTGCCAATGGCATTGGCGAGTGTCCAGCGTATCGCGATAGGCACAGCATCTTGAAGATCATCTATTGAATTGACAGCATCTAGTATGCGCTGTTACCATGTGAAGAACCGCCCTGTTTTGTCTACGTGAGCCAGGATGGCTTCGCCAGTGGCGTACCACTTGGTGAGCAATTTGCCCCCAGAAAGTGCCACCCTTGGTCCGCCTGGTTTCTTCCCATGGGCTTCGGTGCGTTTTCCGTTGCAATGTGACTACCACGTTCAGCAATCTCTTCTAGCAGGAGGTATGGTGGACATGCCACCCCATGGATTTCAGCATGACACACGGCTGTGCGGGATTTGCCGACGATGGTTTCAGATACAATATTGTAAATTGCGTGCAAGCTGGCATGTGCAATGCCAGCGAAGTCGTCGCACATTCCAGCACAGCGATATGCCTAAATTAGCATTCATTGGATCCAATCATGAATTGGCCATACGTTCAGTGTACCGTGCAATAACATTTGAGCTTGTCCTCGGGAGATATTGCCTTGTGCGGGTGCAGCTTGTCACGTCTGGGCATGGACGTCCCTGCCGGGCCACCAAAGTTCGTGCGACTTCCCCACAACGGCAATCTCAGCGCTCACGCCCTAATCGTGCTGCATTCAGTTGTTCTGTCGTGCAGGATGCTCCGGAGAACACCTTTAGCGAGAGCCTATTGCAGCAAGGCTACTGTGAGACAGCAGCAGAGGTGGGTATAACGGACGAATGGACGACATGCCTACCTGCAGCCCAGTACATGCGTCCCCAGCGGGACAGTGTCGTCCAACCAGATCAGAATCCTCTAAACCTTTTTCATTCATGGCTAAGGAACCGAATACGGACCGAGGATGTTGCCGGCACATCGTCCCCCGACCGCAACATGCTGCAGGAGTTGGAAGCTCGAGGCGACAGCGGCAGTGGCCTTGCTGCTGCACAAGATACTTCCATGCAGGTGCGGGGGGATAGACACGTTCATTCTCAGTAAACATCTCTGTTCATGTTGGTGGTATCGGCGATGCCGACTCGTTGCAAAGGAGGGTTCTGAAGCGTGATTGCTACTTATCCTAATGCATCACCATGCCTTTGCACGTGACGGACACTGTGAAGCTGACGCTATATGATGTTACTAGGAGAGCATAGCAATTGGCACCTATTTTGAGATGGTCGAGATCGAGACACACTGGTTTCAGAAATAGACGCCCAGGTAATAGTGCTTACCTGGTCTTGGAAAGCTGACCTTTGGGTGTCTGCTATGTCGTCCTAAGAATCGGCCAAAGTCAAGTATTGGGTAATTTGGGTTCAAGCAGAAACTGAGGGAAATTATGGTGGTTATGGTCCCAAGGAGTACTTGGAGTTGCCAATGTTCATGTGGATGCTGTAATGAGTAAAAACATATATCACGCAGAGAGCAGGCATAGCAGGGTCGTCAGGAAAGTCGCGCATGGCACAGCGACTGGCGGAGTCGTTGCGCTTGGATCTTGCCGCAGCACGAAGAAAGCTGCCCGCGGAAGTCAAGAGCATGCTTGAGTACGACGCACCCGTGAACTGCCGCCCTGACTCCGCTGCAGCCTCTTTCCTTGTCAGCGACCACGTCGCGTTTTCACTGGAGGAGTGGGCGGTGGCGCACGACCGCGGCGTGACTGGCAGCCCGCCCCCCTACCCGCCCTTGAACGCGTCGCGGCACGATGTGCTCGCCTTTTTGTGCGCGAGGCGCACAGGCATGGCGACCGCCACACGCATGCTGATGCAATGGGAGCTGACTCGTGGCGCCTCGGAGCGGCAGACAGTGGAGGCAGTTCGCTGCGCGTGCTCCAAGGGTGTTTCAGACATGCTGAAGGCGCCCTTCTCAGGCAAGGGGGGGATGATCGAGGAGCTCAGGAAGTTCGAGGCTCTGCAGAAGTACTCGGGGCTGCCCCTTCCCGACCACTGGTCCGAGGCGATCGCGCCCCCGCTGCTCGAGGACTGGTTCTGGCACTCCTCGTTCCTGGGCGCGCTGCACAGCGAGGGCCTCCTCGATGCAGACGTGCTCGCGACGGAGCTGTTCCCGGCCTTCCAGCGACCCGAAATGCCCGCGATGCTCATCCCTGCAGTGCTGCCCGTGCTGAGCCTGCTGTCCTCGAGCGCAGCGCTCTCTCAGACCAGCCACCGCGCATGCGTCACCGTCGCGCTACCCATGCTGACCGCGCTGCGCTCTGCGCTACGCGTGGAATGCGGTGATACCGCGCAGGGCTCCTCCACCCCCAATGCTGCCACCCCCACAATAGCAGAGGGGAATGGGGGCGCCATAGCCGGCAGCCCCACCGTGGACGCCCCCCACCTCGGCCTTGTCGCGCTGCTTGATGCCGCTGCAGATGGATCGCCGCGGCAAGCCACGCTGGCGTCCACTTGTGTGCGTGTTGTTGCGCTTCTGCGCGGGCTGCTCTCGGCGTCACCCCTTACGTTTGTGTCCTGGGACGGTACGGAGATGGTCTTGAAGCTCGTGGAGGACGCGCCGTTGATGGCCTTCGTGGATGCCGCCATCGGCGAGGCCCCTTGTAGGCAGGACTGGGCGGTGCTGGCATCAGCTGTCCGTCGGACGTTCACTTCCCTTGCTGCAAGCTCTGCTCAGCGAAAGTACGTCCGCCCGCTCCGTACGGCCTATTCCGCTGTTATTACGCTCCGCTATCATTGCGTTTTGTTGAGTCACGTTTTGCTTGTAAAAGCTGCCATGCTTGCGAACACAGCATCTCAACTCCTCTTTGCATTCCAGGCATTTTGATGCGTGTACATTCGCACATTTGGGCAAGCCACGCACAGGGATTTTTGCAGGAACGTCTTAAGTTTCTGGTGCATTGGATGTATCATCTGTTGGCTCTTGCAGACGTGCAAAGCAGTTCGCGTCTCATGTGGCACGTCCCGTGCAGGTACCTGGGCGTTCGCGCCATGCAAGTCCTTGACAACGCTCACCCGGACGCACAGCTGGCAGCGTCCACGCTGCTGTCCCTTGCTGCGGAGGACGGGGCATTTCGGAGTCGGAACGCTGCAGGCGTCGTTGCGTGGGTGTGTTGTTGGGCCTGCGGACACCGTGTGGCACCCCTGGCGTCATGGGTCTCTCCTTCCCACCCTCCAGCGCCCCCCACCACGCCCCCGCTACCTCAAAAGAGCGCTCGAGCGCTTGATGCGCCTTTACGCGACAACATGCTGCACTCGAGGCAGCTCTACGCGCTCAGGGTTTTGCACGTCATCGCCAGCCGGGGCGCGACCGCGGTCACCACTGACTCAGCGTTGGTTAGCGCCGTTTCCAGTCCGGACTCCGTTGGCATTGCGCGGGAGCGTTCAAACAAAGTTGTCGCAGGAGCAATGCACCAGCACATGGACATGGCGGCCACTGACTCAGACAGCGCGCAGTGCCGCGACACCTTTGTAAACGAGCAGAACAACTCGCCGCGCCTACAGGCTGCCCTGCAGCTGTGGATTGAGCAGCATGAGTTGGCTTCGTGCCAGCCGTCCGCTGAGACGGCCAGCAATGAGGCAGGAGTGAAGCTATCCGATCGGAAACGGAGAGCCATGGTAAACGCTGCAAGAATGCATGATGAGCCAGTCGCGCTTTTCATTTCGCGACTGGCTGAAGCAGGTCTGTTCTCGGTCGCAGCGTACCTGGAATGCACGGTGTCTGCTGGAGTGCTCTCGGCATGCACAGGCGATGAGAAAAGGCGGCGGCAAGCTCAGAGGCATCGGTGGTTCATGAATCAGCTGAACCCTGCATTGGCAGCCGCGTTTGTGACCGGTCATCAAGAAGCCTCGCCGAGCTACCGGGCTCCTGCTTCCACACCTGTGTCGAATGCAGCGTCTCCCCTATTCTCCGAGACCCCATCGCCTTCCCGCCCCATCCACCTCGACCTGGAAAGCTCGTCGGCTGAGAAGATGGGCGACAGTGCAGGCGATAGCATAGCCAATGTTTCCGTCAGCCCAGCCGCCTTGACGCTCAATGGCTGGCTCCGTTCTCGAAACGCGTACAAAGTTATCCGCGTCGGCATTATGCATAGTCAGTGGATGCGTGACAGTGTGGCTGCGACTGCCGCACAGCCCACGCCAGGGGGCCAAACCCAACCCAACCTCGTCGGCAAGACAGCCTCGGGGACGCTTGGATCATCGGAGCTGACTCGCGCAAGAAAGTCGCTGGATGGAGCGATGCCAGCCAAGCGGCGCAAGCTAGACTCGGCCAACAGCCTGGGAATTGACGCTGTTGTCGCTGCTGATCGTTGCCGTGCTGCCAGGCACCTGTCTCGCCGTCACGCGTGCTCGGACGCCCAAGTCTGTGTGGCTTCCTTGCTGGGGCTCCAGCAACACGAGCCCCGAAAGCCGGACGGCGGAGAAGGGGGCCTCGGTACGCGGGCGGCCGACGCTGACGCCGCTGCCTGCCTGGCTTCCCTGCGCAGCTTACACCCTTGGCAGCGCCGTGTTATCACGGCGTGGCTGTCGAGCGCGCTTGCAAGTGCGCCGCAGAGCGACTGGTCTGCATCATTCCACGCGCTTGCTGGTTTTTCGCTGCACGCGTGGCTCGCAGGGGCTGCCTCGACGTCCATCAACGACCATGCGGGCCTCACATCGCTCTCCAGCTCTGCGGACGGCAGGCCGGCCACACCAAGCCCAGACGCCCACCCCTCGCCGTGGCCGCTTGGGAACTGTGCGATGAAGCTGCGAGGGCTGATCGCAAGCTCCGCGGCGAGGTGGCGCGACAACAACACGCATCACCCAGATGCTGGCACTTATGCCGCCGCTCTGCTCACGGAGCCGGACGAGCAGTGGCTCCTGCGGCTTCTTGCCATGCTGGACGCGTGCGACGCGCACGCTGAGGCCGCTGTGCTGCTGTCGGCGATCGCTGTTCAACGCCTCGACCAACCTGGGAGCGATGACGGCATCGCCATGTGCACATTGGCGTCGTGCCTGCATGCATTCAGCCCAACCCTCACCTCCATGGGTCTCTGGCAGCCACTCATGGACGCCATTGCCACCGCGGCGCTGCGCGACGGCGTGGGCAATTACATGGACACAGGCGAGCGGCTCTGGTGTGTTGCACTGGAGATGCTGGCGCAGCCGCACGCTGCTCGCGGGCCGGCGCTTCTCTCCGCCATGCAAGCGACCGTCAAGGCGCCGGCCGCCTCGGTTGTCAAGATGTTTGCGAACTATGCGGCAACGTCGCAAGCGATGCCGAGCCGCTTGGGCTCGCTGGTGGCGGCCATGCAGGCTGAGCCTTGGGACGCACTGGTGGTATCGGTCAGGAGGATCTTGGACGAAATTCTTGGGGGCGCCGCGACCCGCCCTGCAGCCCGGCGCATTTGTGTGGAGTGCTGCAAGGCTGCAGGCCTCGCGCCAAAGGCCCCCCTCGGGCGTCTGCTTACCGCGGCATTGCTGGTACGAGCGTCTTTCTGACGTGCGGGCACAGCACGTGCACGCATTGCGCGCCTCGTTTGATTTTGCTGAATTGACATCTTGATGCCTGCTGGTGACTCCATGTCAAGTCGCTTGGCAGAATGCAGGTCGTTGTGGAATTTGCATCAAACATCCCGGTGCTGCACCCACACTTCTGTGGTCTACGTGCCAGACCTGTGTCAAAGCAAGTACGGGGCTTTTGCATGTTTTGCAAGTACCATTGTCGATGGTGACGATGTTCAAGGTGCATGCAGGTGCCATCGTCACTGTGCATGAGCAAATGTCGCAAACACATGGCTTGGGAAGTCCTAAGGAGGGCATCTGCCGCAAAGTGCTGTTGACAGCGTTGACGTTGCTTTTCTGTGACGTCCCCATCAACGCGCAGCCGGTGCCTCCCTCAGTCTTCATTGCGCTCGCGTTGATGGACACCGTCGCGAGCGTGCTCGGACTGGCTGAAGCCTCCCACTCTGGAGACCCCTCTGGTGCGTCCTTTGTGGCATCCCCTGTGCATTGTCAGCGTCCAAACGCTATCGCTTTTGTGCGCCAAAGTCCATGCTCCCCATCTCAATGGGTGTTTCCAAATGTCAACCTGCTCGAGGGCACTGGCCTCATCTCACGTTCTTGGCACAGCTGTTGTTGTTGTTGTTGTCGCCAGGTGCGTTGAACTGATTGTTCACAACACCACGGTAGCACTGATTCCCAAGTAGTTCTTGGAGTTGCTAATGTCCATGTGGATGCGGTAGTGTAAAAATATTCATCATCATCACCACGCACGCGCGCAGGGGGCAGCAAATCGTCTGCAAGCGCACGCTCCGCGCTGTGCTTTCTTGCGTCCGCAGCAGCGTGGGGCCTCGCGCCTCTACGAATTCTCATGTCAGTCCTCCACATACGGAGCACGCACAACGACACACTCCCCCGCCCGCACTTGCTCATCCTGGCTCATCTTTTTGGATCCCCCGCAACAGAGCTAGCGGCCATGGCAGCTGCCACCACCCCCCCCCTGGATGGTGCTTCTCGCGATTTGCGAGGCCCTTCCGAGGGCGCCTGCAGCCTTTGGGAGGCTGTGGGGTGGAATTCGGCCGTGGAGCACGCGATGCTGGACTTGGCTAAGCGAGGTGTCAGCGTCAACGCAATCATCGGTAGCAACGGCGCTCTGATGGACCAGGGCGTTGCAGCAGCGTGCGCCAAAATGGAGGACGTCCAGGTACCTTTCTATGGATATTTTTTGCTACCTTTCTGACAACGAATAAGGAAGCCGAAATGATCAATGTAAACGACCGTTCAGTTTTATGCTCGTGTTGTTTGGATCCTTCGTATGTCAACAGCCAATTTGCAGCGTGTATGCACCATGAATCCAGCCATGTACATGTTCACCTCGAGGCTAGCGCCAATTGTGAACTGTCGCCGCTAGCCAAATGCCTTGGTGTGTTCTCCGTGCTGTGCCGTGGGCTGACGAGCTAGGCAACCGCATTCGATCTTGATTCAATCTGTGCAGATGGCATGCTCTGTGATCCTGGCAAGTGACTCGGCGAGGCTCACTCTCTTGGAGTCTTTGCTGAGCAGCCCTACCTCAGAGCCGCACCATTCGCTGGACGCGACGTCCCATGATATCATGCTGGCGACAAAAGTGCTGCCTGAGCGCTGCGTTCTGCTCTCCCTCCTTACTGGCAGCCTCACCACCATGGATGCTTGTGCTGAGGTACTACCTCTCTGCCTGTCGAATGAAGTGCTGCCTCCCCGTTCTCATGCCAAATTCCGACGCTGGCCTTCTTTGTCAGCAACACATTCATTCAATGCGCAAGAGTTGATGTGCTGATGTGCTCTATATATACACTGCCCAAGAGACCGACATCCTTGTTTTCTCCTTAGCCATTACGAGCTAGCATAGAGGATGAGGAAGGTTGGTCAGCATGAAGCTGAACCTAGGGTGTGGGCAAGAGAGTTCGTGTGAGCAGCCTTCGTGTTTTGGTTCCGTTGAATGTGGGCAGCAGATGAAAGGGCCTGGCTTGGGCTCTCACAGAGCCGCATGTGCATCCAGACAATTTTGTTTTTTGGATTCAGGACAATGAAGCATTTGGTGAGGGAGGGGAGGGCGACGCTGCAAAGTTCGCTTGGCAAGTGCACCTCAGCCACTGCTTCGACGACATCACTGCAACAAATGTCCGCGTGCACCTTCACTACACGCACCTGTTGCTTCAAGAGCACGTCCTGCACAATATCCTCGGCCAGCAGGTATGACCGCTCACATACACTGATTCCCAAGTAGTTCTTGGAGTTGCCAATGTCCATGTGGATGTGGCAGTGTTGTAATACGATACATCACATGCATGGTTCTCCAAAACATTAACCTTCCATGGGCTGGTTAACCACCATCTGACCCTGTCAAGCTTGCTTGAGCACCAGCCAACGGTACTCTATCACGGCACTGAGATTGGTGCTTCGGCATCGTTTCAATGGTGTTTGATCAGCATGGTTCCATGTCTGATTTCAAAGGACGCGCCAATGCGATCCTATTGGGTTTGTTGTGTGTTGCGTGTTCACAGAGGGTTGAGTGGCCACGTCTGTGGGTTCCGGCTGCCTCGGAAGTCTCACCAGAAGAGGCATGTAGGGATCGTTGCCGGGCGATGTGCTGGAGTGCGTGCATCGGCGCAAGGCCGCCCCGGAAGCGCCGTACGATGCGGAGGCCGCCCTCGCTGCCGCGCTTCTGGCAGCGCTGCTGCACCGACCCTCGAGCGCCCCCCTGCTCCTGCAGGTGGCTGCTGCTCAGGGCACGGCTGCCACGGAACAGCTCATGGCTCTCCTGGAGTATGGCCTCCAAGAGTCCCCCGGCACGCCCACCCCCGCGCTCGTCAAACTCGTCATGGGCCTGGTGCCCTTGCATGACGCCCTGCGCTCGCGCCTTTCCCCCTCACTCTGTTGCTCCTTGCCTGCTGAGCCTGTGCGTAGCCCCTTCCGTGCCATCACCTCTGCCCCAGCATGTTGCCGGACCTTGGGATTGCGGATCCGGATGCGTGAAACTGCATCAATTGTGGGGACGCAAAAGGGGGTCGAACCTCATTCTGGCAAAGCGCTGATGTGCCCTACGTGACGCTCAGGTCTTGACGTGTGCATTCTCTGCTCTTGCATCCACCTTCCCACAGTTGAACGTTTGAAAATCTGACGTACACAAGCTGCTGCCTGTTTCGGGCGTGAGGGTGATCGTGGTGAATTGATACAGGCGGACGCGTACGAGATGGAGAAAGCATTCTCGGACGTATTCATCACAGCCCTCTGCAGCCTGGAGACATCCGAGTGGAAACGGCAGGCAGAGTCCATCGTTCAGCAGGTCGCCCTTCTGGCAGAGGCGCTGCAGCAGCGAGCGCAAAACTGCCACAGACCAAAGGCACCGGTCGTTGGTGCGCTTCACCCCATGCGTCTTCTTCCTAAGCCATCGCATTCAAGTCCAAAGCTTGTCGCTTGGTGTCAATGCTTGTCGCTTCTCGATGATGTATCTTGAAGAGATACATCATTTCTTCAAGTACTGGCTCGTGCGAGCGGCCGCGCCTTTGTGAAAGGCTTGCCGGTCCCGCTGACGTTCATGAGCTGTATTACTTTGAACGTGGATACCTTGCTGCTTCCGGCCTGAGCCATAGCTCTCGCCTTATCCACGTGATGTAATGATGTATCTGTTTACAACACTAGCACTTGGACATTGGTAACATCAAGTACTACTTGGGAATTGTATCTCACCGAATCCTACGGCAAGGTCAAAACAAATCAACCAACAGCCGGTAGAGTTACTTACCAACCTCACCCTTCCATGTTGCATTCCATTGCGGACCAATAGGTCTTGCACTTTTCATACTTTAAGAGAGCGCGTGCTGAAGTGTTGTTAGGCTTGGCATATGTCTCGCACACAACCTCACGGCAGCGTGCAAGTGCAGGCCTGCAGTGCAACCAGGAAGTTGCAGCAGCGTCTGCCGACGCTACTGGGGACGCTGCTAAGCGCAGGACGGCGTTTGGCCGTGGCTTGCGCCGCAAGGCCTCCATATCCGCCATGGCCGAGGACCTCAACCTCTCTGATACACCACTGGACCCGGCAGGCTGCCAGCTGGCGCTCTGGCTGCGCTTGGAGATCCTTCTTCCCCTCATGCCGCTCGTTTACAATGACAAGAGTGCAGCAGGTGTGCTGAGTCACGAGCTTCTTTGTTTTCAGTTCATCAAGTTCTCCTGCCGCTCATGTATGTGATGACATTGGTGTGGAACGCTCAGAGCTCACCTTCAATGCTGCGGGCGCTCAGAGCGCACCTTCGATACTGCGAGCTTGCATGTTTGGAAAGCCGTTGCCCTGCCCTACGCAGTACATTGAGCTGCTGGAAGCACAGTATTTACTCATTGAACCTATGTGGATGAGCTAGGTGCCTTCGGTCGTAATGTTCAAGGATACGCTGCTGCTGTGAGACGAAACAGACCTCACCATGAAGCAAGAAGAGGAAGTCAACCAGAACGGACTTCATCTTGGTTTGACCGGATTTGAAATCGTCACCACCAATGTGGACGTTGTGCTTGATGGCCAGCTCGATAAGCCCTGGGTCAAAAAATGTGTTCGGCGGAGAGCCGTTGATGAAGTGCACACCCTCTCAAATACAGGCGACTGCGTACTGCGTCGAAGGGGAGACCTCCGCTTCGTTCAACATGCAAGTGACGATATGGCTGGTGCAGTTGGAAAGTTGGCTGGATGTGTGCTGTGCTTGCCTGTCTCAAGAGACAGCTTGTGCGATCCGTTGTTTGTAGAATTCATGTGGTGATCTGAGGGTCCCTTGCAGGCTTGACAGGCAAGAATCTTCGATATGAGCTTGCCATGGCTATCGTCTCCATCATGCTGCAGCTCGATCAGCTCATGCCCAGCCCCGTGCTCCCACAGCGTGCTTTAGCGGCTGCCGACCCTGCTTTCAAGGCCATCATGGCAGCACAGATGGCGAGCCAACAGACCCTACCTGAGCGCCTCCTGGTGCTGCTGCACACACTGCTGTCGGAGGACTGGGCGTCATGGCTCAAATGCCACCAGGCCGGCAGCGCAGGTCGCCTCAAACCCGTCGGCCCCATGCCGCAGCTCGCCGTCCTTCGCGCGCGCTTCCGCAGTACCCCCCTCCCCGCAGCGATCGCCACGCAGCTTCAAATGTCGCAGACCTGGCAGGACGCCCCTGCCACAGGTGCCGCAGCGGCCGCAGCGGCGGCCTGTGCCGCGGGCCTGGCAAGGCCCCCTCGCAACGCCGTCCGCGCCCCCCACCCCGTGGACGTGGACGCGGCCCCCACGACATCAACATCTCCTGCTAGCACCCCTGTCACAGCTACCCCTCCGCTTCCAGGCCAAGCTAGCGGGCCGCCTGCCGAACCCCCAGCCCCACCACCTTCTTCGCCCCCTCTTCCCCCTGACGTCCAGTCTCAGATCGGCCTGTGGGAGCCCTGGGAGCTTGTTCCGATGCCGCGGGGCATATCTACTTGGGATCCGGAGCATCATGCGTACACACCTGCGCTTGCGCATCCGTGCCTTGCTGGAGCGAAACGAGTCCGTCCCGACGGTCTTCGCTTTTTCGGAAAGCGTTCGTAGAGACGGGTTATATTCGCTTAGAGAGTAGAGCTCTTACCCCCTGTAAGAGAAGTCTGTTACGTTGAGACATCGAGGGTAACAGTCTTCCTTGATTGTTGAGGGAATGAACTGCACGGACGTGATATGTTGGGTGTAGATAGCTTGCAAGCGCATGTGATTGTATGCTACAGAATTTTCATCGTAGCTTGAGCAATAGACATGCCGCCAAGCGCATGCATGCTGTTTGTGTGAACTCCGCACAGGGAGCTTAATGTACTTGGCGGTTTGCATGAAATGGCTTGTCTCTATTTGACTTTACAACACCTTGGCGACCTATCAGCATGGGCCTTCCTTTGTTTTGGCAATGCTGTCATAAATGATTGCAGATGTTGATCTTGTATGTCACACATGCCATGTAAAGGTTCATTGACCTGAGCGTGCATGCTGAGAATTTGTTCTTGATGTTGTTACAGCTCATACAGCTCAAGGTTGACTTTGAGTTTTGAGTCGACTTACCTTCTAGCTGGCCTTGTCTGTCAGCAGAGATGCAGCGTTGCAGCGCCTTGAGTACTCATACCAGCACGTTCCCCTCCTGCGGACGACAACAGGCAGTTCAGACAGCTCAGCAGAAAGTGTCATGACAGCGCCCACCTACTTTGAATTTCTCAGCGGTAAGATCGACATGCTGTGTCTCTAAAATTGCGCAGCATTCTATGGTATGTAACTACCTCGCGGATCGAGCCTGTGGAAAACTCCGGCCTATTAATTTCTATCGCGTTTGAAATTTGAACGCCTTCTATCTCTAGATGAGCTCGTTTTGAATTGAAGATGGGATCCTTACACACCTGCATGGTCCAACATTAGGATTTCAAGGGATGCATGTATAATGCATCATGTATGCTTGTGTTTCCCGCTGCGATGGATAAATTGCTGGCACGTCATTTGCAAGTAGCGAGGCTTAGGCAGATGGTCGACAACCTTCACATGGCTTCCACGTACTTGCCGCTTCATTAATTGCATAAGTTGACCAGCTTACTTTATTCTCGTACTGGAAACTCTGGCTCCGGTTCATCTGCCGGATATGCAAAATGGACAAGATTCTGAGGGTGCGCTTCATCCAGGTTTCGACATCAAGCCAAGCGTGCTGAATCTGGCGTGAGAGGCTCCCATACAACCAGGCTGTCGCTCATGATGTATTATTTTATGCCATTAGCTTGACTATATTGAAGACACGGACGCGCTTCGAGTGTGGAGATTGCCTCCGCTTTACGCGCTGGCATTCCATGAACCTGTGCTGTGCAGAGATGCTTGTGAAGTCTCAGGGAGAAAAGATATGGCTTATTTTCATCGACTGTTGTGATTACAGTAAACTCGGTGGCTGCTTTGGAGCCGCTGGCTATTCTTGGCTGCTTGTCCATTTCGAATGGACGCCCCTGAACGCAAGAGGTCGCACACATATGAGCTATAGGATAAGATCACAAATCGACACATAATTGTATTGATACGGCAACCCTGTAAGTTGCTGCAGGCATATGTCAGCTTCGCTTCAAACGACTGCAGTATAGTCGACTATAAGATTCTGGCATTGTTCTCCCAACGTGCAACCTGACGATGTTCTGCATCTCCATGCGTCATACTGTGCACTTCAATGTGGCATGAGAGTATCGTATCAAGTATGCTAAGTGATCCCGGTGTTATTGTGTGGCAAGGTGATACGTTCCGCGGACAGCGCCTCTAGCCCGCTTCCAACGAGATAGCGTCATACCTGTCAGAGGAAGTCGATATGAGAAATGCGTATGGTAACTGCAGGCTCGCAAGCCCGGAAGGGCAGCAGGAGGCAGCGCTATGTTGCAAGCTGCTCTGGGCCTGGAGAAACCCTTGAAGGGGAGCTTACTACGTGGTACGTCTCCTTGTGCCACGCAATCGCCAGCGCTGATATGGCAACAACAAGCGGCTTACGTTACATCTCATTATGTTACCTTTCATTGTTCGCAAAGCTATTTAATCTGTTCTCCTGAACAGTGGATCCAGCACATACATAGGCACACACATGGCCTCTGACACAAGGTGCTTCATCCTGCAGCCGACTTGGAAGGCAAGCTGAAGAGCGTCCCACAGGCAAGCCCAGTAAAGCGCAGCAGGTCGGCATCCACAGCTGAAAAGCACACGCCTACTGCACCGCCCCCAGCATTCCAATCCCCGCTAAAACCGCCGAAAACAGCCGCCCTGCCCGTCCACTTGGGAGTCCTCCTCGCCATCCTCGACGGCATCGAGGCAGTGGCATCAATAAAGAAGGGCGTCCGGACGCGCTGGGTCCTGTTTCGCGGCGACAAGACCGGTGTGGAGCAAGCCTCAAAGCACACGTTCAAGGTGGACCATGTCAAAATGCTGAAGCACCTTCTCGGTAGCCACATGGAGCTGTCCTGGTTGATGCCTCCAGTGTCGTCCCGCACATCACGAGTCGCAAGCGTCCGAGACCTCGACCTCGGCATCCGCCTGAGTCAGCCGACCACGGAGTCAGCAGCCAGTGCATTCTCGGGCGCCCGTACACCCGCCAGGCAGGGTTCGGGTGTGCACGTGACTGCGCCAAGCACCCCAGACGATGCAGCGTCTTTTGCGCCCCAAACACCACTGCGGACGCCCACGATTGGCCCCCCCTCGACCCCTCTGAAGGCGCCCGCGGCCCTGGGCCGCTCAGCGCTCAACGCGCTGCTCCGCTCGCGCCTCCTTGAGCACCTCGCAACGCACTACGAAGCCGCGCTGGTCGCACGCAACGAACCACGTGTGCCCCTCCTCCGAGACATCACGCTCGAGATGATCGCGGCCGATGCCGCGTTCGATATGTCCAAAGCGCCCAACCCCCCAGGCGCGCCTCTCCCGGAACGGCCAACATCGGTGCAGACCCGTTTCACAAGTCAGTCCCCCGCTGCGCGGTCCGCGACACCTGTGCGCACAGTCATCGATGATGGGTGCGACGGTGTATGGGGCTCGACCACCAAGCTTGTTCATGACCCCTCCCCGCAAGCAGTGCCTCGCCGCTGCCCCAATCCCATCGTCGACGATGACGATGATGGCCCACCACTGGCCCCCAGCCTGTGCCACACCCCTGCAGGGGGGCGCCAGCCGTCTGCACAGCTGCCAGAGCTCACAAAGCCACGACAGCATGCGGTGGCGTGCCGCCTAACGTTTGCCAGCGGGGAGCTCTTTGAGCGCAGCGACAGTTTGAAGTTCGCGACGAGCGAACTTGAAACCCGCGGGGACAGCATGATGCTTCCCAGCATCGACCCTGCCGATGTCAAGCAGGCAGCAGCCTGCAATGCCGCACACCTTGATCCCCCTCCCAGCCAGCAGCTAGGTTGTGCGGGCAACCTGTGCAGTGAATCCATTGACGGACTCACCACGAGCACGGTGCCCCATCCGCCTGCGCCGAACGTCCGTACGGCCCCGGCGGATTCAAGCCAGGGTGTGGCAGTGACGCCGCGGAAGAGGCAGCGTGAGATGATGACAGCGGACGAGATCACTGCCCCCGCGATGGAGCCGTACGGTCACGAGCATGCGGCCCGCTCAGTGAGGTGCACCCCTACCAAGGATCCCCGCTCCTCTCACCTGCAGATCACTCCTCGGCGCCTGGCGGCGAATCGCACCCCCAAGGCTGCTCCTGGCAGCGTCACCTCAGCAGCGCCCGACAAGGCCGTCTTTGCCTCGCCTCCTCTGCGCCTTCCGCGGAACGATATCACTGCGGCGCAGCTCCCTCAGGTAGGTTTACTCGTCACTCGCACCCTACAAGGTGATGCGGCGCCCAATGAAGTTGAGTATGCCATGGTGTGTATTGGTTGGAACGCAGTCATTCCAGGCACAACGTAGCAATGCGTAAACAGCGGATGTGGTTGTTGAATGGCCACGCCCGATGCTTGATTGCCGCCACAGCCTGTGCACTGGCGTTTACAAGGTATCTGTAGATAGGGAATTCATGCCAATGGGCGCAATGGTTCTGTTCGTTGCTCCGGGCTGCGCCTGTGACAGCGTTCGCTGCCAATAACGCTGATTCGCTGCTTGTACAGGAACATACACGATTTAGAAAAACCAATCATGCACGTTTGATGTATGTGGTGTACAATGTGATTGGTCCCAAATGCCGTGGGTGTGTTGGCAGGTACGGACGTTGTCGCCATCCCCCAGGCGACTCCAGTCCATGCTTTCGCCTGGACCCCGCCTTGGTCAGTCCCCTGTGCAGCTGTCGCCGTACGCGTCAACAACACCACACGCTTCGCTCGTGCGTCAATCAGCCCCACCCACGCTCCCCCGTGTGCACACCTCACCAGCTCCACCAGCCCTGTGTTCCCCCCAGCGCGCCATCCTTCCCGTCGGCAGCAGGTATAGCACCCATCGACATTCTCCGCATTTGAGCTCTCAAAGTCAGTCACGCCAGTGCTTTGCAAGAACGGGTCTCAACCCCCATTTCCGACCCAAAAGTTCATGTATTTCCGGGCATCTGGACCCAAAAAGTACTTGGGTCGGGCGAAGCACTGAGTCACGCCAGGCACGGCCGCCCGTCATGTGAACTTGTGCCTGCATTCCTGTCTGTCCAATCGACAGGAATGTGTCGCAATATGTACTGCATCGCCATCAACAGTTTGTTTGCCGTGCACACGCGCGTCTTGAGAGTAACCTTGTGAGCTCAGGTACGACCAGCTGGCCGTGGTTTCGTGTGCGTGAATGGGTACATGCTCCTTGGCGCATTGTCTGGTGTAGGGCTAAAATAGGCTTTACTTGCAGGTCGCCTGCGAAGTCAGGCTTGTCTCCAGTTGCGCCACGGAAAGCCTTTTACGGCGAGGATCACAAGCGGCCGCGCACCCCTCGAGAGATTCGGGCAATTTGCAAGTCGCCGGCTGGGAGACAGATTCCCATTGCCCCGGACGCAGACCCCAGCAACCGCCCCGCACCCTCTCGCACCCTCAAGTTGAACGATTGCAACGCGACTCAGCCCGCGGAACGTCGCTCCGTGTTTGCTCGTACGCGGCCGACCGCCACCCCCACCAAAGCTTCAAGCGCTTCTCACGCCCCTGAGGCGCCTCGCGCGCCCCCCCCCACCTCGGCTTCAAAGCAAGCCGCCCAGACCGATGCGTTTGTGGCCGATCTGCTAACGGATGACATGATGGAAATGCTCAAGCGCAACGCAGCTATGGCCGCCAAGCACCGCAACATGCTGGATAAGGAAACCGCACGCAAAGCCACGGAGGAGGTTGCGAGGCCGCTCCTGCCAGTTCTCTACGAGCAGGTCCGTGCTATTTTCGACCGCCGCCGCTCCCTTCTGATGCCCTTCGAAGACTGCTTGTCTCAGCTGATGGACATGTGCCAGCTGGCTCAGGGCATGACTCGTGAAGACGCCATCATCCATGTCTCGCTTCTTGCCAAGAGCGTGCCCGACTGGATTCAGATTCTTCCGGAAGGTTCCGCTGCGCCGTCGCATGTCCGCATCACGGGCAAGCGCAACACGACTGATGTGCGTCAGCGCCTGGAGGACATTGCGTTCCGCACATGATACACATCTTGCTTGCCAAGATCACATAGAGAATGCTGCTGTTTATTGTACGTGTTATCACCTGACGCAGCATAGCTGAACGCTCTGGTCTGCACACCAAGGTGCATATCCATGAGGTGCATGTGGTTAATCAAGCTTGCTGCGGTGTATGTCACGCAATTCTGCATCTTCCTCAGATAGGTTTTTCTTCCAATGCAGCCATGTGCAAAGGCCCCGTGTTGCTTGATGTTGCCAACACCTCAGTGGCACTTAAAGGCGGTCCGCTGAGATATTGAGGCATGCACTGTTGTGATATGAGATGGTCAGCACTGGTCAGTTTCAAACAAGAGATTAGTTGCTTGTAAGCTGCGGTTTGCAGAGCCTTTTCGATAATGTACGACTATGAAAATCTCGTTGTTCATCGATTAAAGTGTACGCCTGCCACCAGGCTAGACGTTGAACCGGGCCATGATATGTCCAGCATATCCTCCCGCCAAAGGCAGGGTCCCAGCAAAGAAGGGGTCCCACGCCTTACCGACTGAATACACATGCATCCAGCTGAATTTGGGACAGTGCAGCACTCTCCCTGTGCATTTGTCGAGTGCAGCACTCGACAAAAACGCACAGGGCTAAGGGGATTGCTTAGAGGGGATTGCTTAGAAGGCCCTATGAAACGGAAATCGATGAGGCCTGGGAGGGGCAAAGCAAGAGTGGAAGCACGAAAGCAAACTAGGAGAATCCCAGTCTGTAGCTCACTGACCTCAGGGAGGAAGGTCAAGCTGAATACTTAAGTGGAGACTGTAGCGCTGAAAGTGAGAGGGTTGCCTCAAAACCCAGTAGGCTACATCATTCGCAGTAGAGAAGGACAACAACGGCAAGAAGCTTGAACGAACGTCCACTTGCTAGCGCAGAAGTCCAGAAATGGCAAACAATGCAGAGGAAGGGCGTTACACAGCATGAAGAGGAGGTGCTGAAGTGAAGGTGAGCGTTGTTCAGCAAAATTCCGTGTTGCAGAGCATTATCGAGCATCCACTGTGTCAAACTACTCCAACAATTCTACAGGGACCCAGTGCCACTGTTGCGCTTCGAACAATTGTACAAGTTCAACTCTAATCAACAAAACGTAGTAACCCGGATGTCCCTGCTGGTTGCATGGCAACACGTGCAAGGCTTCGGAACCATTGAAAAGCAAATCTACTTAGTCAGCAAAGAGCTAAATAACAGCAGCACTCACAACCATGCATCATGGCAGGGATGCAATGTGCGTGCATGGGCATGTCACATGAATGCGAATCCTGGTTGGTCCATCTACTTGTAGTCAGCCACTGTTGTCACCCCATCATTGCGACGATCCATCTTGACAGACACTGTTGTGTTGCAATCACATCTTGAACATGTGATGTATTCAAGATGTGTGTGTCATGAACATGAAGAGTCCACTCCTCCTTCCTCCAGATTTAACCAACGTTGCATGCCTTGCGCACGGCATCGCGGAAACGGGGATGAAGACGTCAGCTGTTGCATTGCCGAGGTCTAGAAATCTGAGCAACGACCCTTCTGCTCCCAATCGCCTACATGACAGAACACGTCAGCTTGTGCATATCCACAGCTGATGTCGGGCTGACAAAGATGTCTTGCCATATCCTTGCAGTATATCCTCGTTGCCAGGTTCCACATCGCACCAAAAGGCGTCGCTCACTTGCCTCTCAATCACCTCAACATAGTATGAAAAAACCAATGTGTGACCCCAGATGATCCTTTCATCCACCAAAAAGCAAAGGTCAGAGGAGAAGGCATCGCACCATAGCGCGTAGGTTCTTTTCCTTTGGGACCTCCCATCTCGCCAGTTTTTGAATTCCTGCCCTGCACAAAGATGAGAGTTGCCACCTCCCCAATGAGCATACAATATGTAGACCAGAAACCCACTCCGCCCAAGCGCTTTGAATGTTGTCAACCATCACGTTATCGGATGGGGCACTCAATTGTGTGATAACCCGAGAGTCCAAGCAAGCCTGCGTACCGATGTCACATGCGGTTGCCAGAGTGTACGCAAGTATTATGTGTCAAACGCGGACCGATTGGACCGATGGTCATTCCTCGAAACGTTTCGAGCGTAGAACCTCCAAACCGCTTGTGGCGACTCAACAGGTGATGCCGCACCGCTGGTGCATGTGCATGTGACAGCACCACTGCAGGTCAAAGGCACATGGGTGAGACAAATGAACTGAAAAACTCTGCTCGATCAATGTAAGCACGATTCTACCTTCGTATCTCGGCCATACACCGTTGACCTGCGGTGGCGGTGTCACCCCATGCATGAACCGCGCCGTTTCGCCCGTGCGTTTCCACAACCTGGCTTCCAACCGCACTAATACAGGCCACGAATTCCATCAACTAAGTACATATGAGTGTTTTACAGCAGTATTTTTTATTGCATGCGCGCACAGTCACTCGTGGTTCATCGACAACTGTCGGAAATGCACACATGTAGCCAACCCTTGTTCCACATGCACAAACGCTTCGGAGAAACGCACATTATGGAGAACAAACTCTCCGTCCTCGTCTCTCACGTTGTCCTCTGGATCAGCACCGGCAGTTTTTTTAACCATTTTCGCCAATTCCTCCTCGGTCTTCGATGTCAGCTTCTCAGTGAACAGGTCCGATGAATTATCGGCCACATTGTTCAGTCGACGCACAGAAACTCCTGAAGCACCTGTGAATGAATGCGTTTCCAAAGAGCAACAGGCTTTGGGCGCGGACACACAGGGTGTCCGGAAAAATGCGCTGGGAAACAACCTCCTAAGACCCGCTTCCCACGTACCCATTTGGCCGCCGTTTCTAGGACCTCTAAGAAGTTGTGAATTTGTTAAGCTCGGGACAGCTTGCCGGAATGATGACGACGGGGTGTATGTGGGCTACCTCGGAAGTCCAAACAATGTGATTGGATGGCGTGCTCGCGATGAAAAGGTCCTGTCATGCAAATTGCTCTCTCAAAGATTCAAAGTACAACATGGTGAGATGTGGGGTTCTTTCAAATAGCTGGATGCACAATACGGTTCTGAAACACTGAGATACAGTCTGAGGCCCTGGAGGCACCAGACACAAGTCAGCTATCGTCGACATTGTCGATAGGATGGCGCGATAGGCTGTGAGAAACTCGCGCTAAGGAACTGCAAGGAAACTTCGTCAAAGCAACGCCTCAGCCAAAGTCCATAACACGAATAACGCAGGATGATGAGGCTGTCTTATGTCTAAACAGCCAACGTGCTGATTCGCTGGTGCGGCAGGTCCGAGTTCTGCTTGTGCTGTAGTCTCTGATTTTTCGATGGCGCAACTTATGCAAAACATATACAATGCTGGTGTCTCTCAGCTCAGTCGTATGAGGCGTGTGGAGGATGTGTGCAACACTAAGGACGAAGAATCTCAACCAGGTGCTGGGCTTTTTTTCTTGCTTACATCATGCACGATTTGGATGTCATGCAATAGCAGCTGATTCCCCAGATTTCATATATTTTTGCGTATCATGTTTGAAGTAGGCGTGCCGAGCTAGGGCTGGTCCCAAAACCATGCACCATCGGTATCTTGTCCTTCACGGAGGCTTGTTCTAGTGTGCTCGCAAAGATCTAGTTCGATTGAGCAATTTTTCAATCAGTGCATGTGAGTTTGTAGCTGCATACCGGGACATGCTTTGAACGTGGGCTTGTTGGCCAGCCTGTATCCCAAGTCAGGCACCTTCTGTTCATTGACCATGCCAGCCTTCCTGTAGAAAGCTCCGTGGAATAGAGTTACATTGTCTTGAAAACACTTAGGTAACCTGCACGGCCTGGAAACGCTTGGAAAGTATGATTGCCGAGCCATCTCCCTGTACAGCTGGAAGCGCTCCACAAGTCATCACCGCGATCAACAAATTATAAGTGCTGAGACTGCATGTGTCGGTGATTGTTCCCAGTTGCCTTGTCCCAGGTTCTATCTCACAGAGTGTCTGAGTTCTCTGCTGGAATGCCAATTGTACGAGCGCAATTGGGTACAGCAGTGGGAACACATTCTGTGACAGCCGCTAGGTCACCGCACCAATGCCTGGATCTCGCCAGATGTCTTGAAGGAAGGTTATCCCAACGATATGCATAATTTCCTTCACCACCATGTCATCCCTAGCTGACATGATGGCCCTGTCATTGGGTTGTTTTTCAGCACAATTCATCCACGATGTTGCCACCCTGACCATCCAAGCGTTTGAGCTGAAACGGACCCTCTTACTCGTCATGCCCCGCTGTGATTCCACATGGTCTCATGCTCCACCATTGCAACTCGTGCCTGAAGAACTTCAGCATTGCAGTGTACACAATGATGGAGCTGGCACAGGAATGCTCCAGGAGTCCACAGGACGCCAATGCTGTGGCAGAACTGCTGCTCAAGAAGGTTTCCTCGTCCACAAATCCAATCGTCAAGTACAAGGTGAGAGGCAGTGCCCAAAAGAGTAGCCTATTTGCACGCCTTTGTGTGTGTGCTATCTCATTCCCGCGAGTCTGCAGGCGCTTGTGAACGATCTTGCTGTGCATTCCCCCAGTTGTCTCTCCTTGTCCTCGACTTGGCGAGATTGATTTCAGCACTGTCTACACGCTTGACAGTCGCAGCCGGTATGCTAGGAAAGCCCAGTGAGAGTGGGGCGCATGGAAGCGATTTGATTTCATTTCGTGCTGTCCTGTTGGCATGCACTGCTCTGCCATGCCACACAGACACTCAGGGACTGTGTTGGGCCAGTGTTACGTCGGAATGGATTTGACCCCCATCTCTGTCTCAACAAATCGTTTATTTGCAGATGTCTGCCCAAATTTCACTCTGCCTGGTGAAACTTTGACTCGGACCTCACTACAATGGTTGAATATGGCAGCGTTCTAGATTTGTGACTGGGGAATCGGAGGGGGGTGCCATGTGGGTGCCTTAGTGCTGTCAAAAGGGACATCATCACAGTCAGGCATGTGCTGCAGGCATTGAGAGCCATCAAGTACATTGCCGAGAAGAGTACTACGACGTACTTCAAGAAAGCGTGCAGTGGAACAGCATCGGGCCCCATCCGAGAGGCTCTCAAGCACAGCGGACCTCCCGACCCAATTCTCGGCAACACCCTCAACGTGCGTGTGCGTGAGTCAGCGCAGGCGTGCCTGGACGAGGTGAGTCATGCCCGCATCCTTTGTGTCAGCTTCTCAATCACACACCCACCTGACCCACGAAACCAGAGCCGAGTTGAGCGCACTTAGTAGACCTTGCGGTAATTCACGTTGCTGGGCTCCTCTTGGACATATGGGAATTTGTGGCCACGTCGAGAGAATGATGGGTATGTGTATCTCGGTAGGTGCCGGCAGCGTGACCCCTGATGGCTACTCAACAGCAGACTGATTGGCGGTGTACGTCACGAGTCACGATGCGCTCGTTGCTCCTGCGACTGCTCAGTACCGTTTTGATGCTCTGCCGATACAGCGTCACGCTGCAACAGCTCCAGCTTAATTTCTCCGACGGCCAGACGACGGTCATCCGTGAAGTAATGCGGCTGCCCATCAGAGAAGTCAGAGTTCAGTCGTCTCAGCATGACGCCGTGCCGGCAAAGCGCCACGACTTTGGAGGCCACTCGCTCAAAGCGTCTTCTCTGATGACATGTTGCGCATTCGCAGGTGTTCAAGGCGTCCGCACCCGGTCATGGCGCCCCTGCCGCAGCAAACCCCGACCTCCAGGGTCGCATTCAAGGCTACGGCAGTACAACTGGCAACACGATCATCAAGCCGACAGCCAACCCCAGCAAGTTTCAGGGGTTTGGCAATCCAGCCTTCGAAAACGGATCCACTGGTGCAGCCCTTGTGGGCTCCTCAGCCTCCACCCGGCCCTCGAATGACTATGCGGTCAGCCTCTTGTCGTCCCCAGCGCCGTCGGAACCTTACTCCCAGGTAAGAATATCATCGTTTGGATTCACTTGCTCTGACCTGGCCCGTCTGGGTTTTCTGTGAGACAGGACTCACCCGGTCCGTCCCGCATATGGCACTGTGTTGTTAAGTAACATCCGCTGTAGAGCTTCGCGTTGGGGCGTTGTCTATTTCATGTCCATCAGAACGCAGACGGACAACGCTTGTTTCCAAACTTAGGATTCATCATGTCTCATCAAAACGCAGATGGAGAATGCTTGTTTCCAAACTTTGGTTTTGCCAGGTACCTCATGCCCACAGATTTGTGAAGTGATCGCTATCCAAATCACGAGTCTGTCGAGCATTGCCATCTCACATGACCAAGTGCAAAGTCCGGTTCGTTGTGCCTTAGCCCGGGCTCTGCTCTGCAGACAGCTCTCGCCGCATCAACGCCAGCAATGAGCAGAGCGGCAGCAACGAGCATTGTGGGTGACGAGTCGTCCCTGGTGGCGGAGATGTGCGCAGCGTCAGGCCTCCGCGCACAGCCCCGCCCGGAGCAGCTCAAGCTGTTTGTCGACAAAATTGCTATCCTCGACCCCGACGTCGTCGCCGTCGAGCTCACCTCCTTCTTGGACAGCAGCGCTGCCTGGCAGAGCACCGTGCGAGCGCTCTGTGCGTTGGAAGCTGTAGCAACAGCCGCATCTCTCCTTGGTGCCGAACCCAACGTCGTTGCCCTCGCCGGCATTTTCCGCAGCACTCCCGACAGCATTCAAGCATGCACGTCCCACCCGCAGATCTCCGTCCGCCCGCGAGCTGTCAAGTGCCTCGCCGCCCTCCGCCTCACCTCCGGTGACACCACCAGTGGGTCGGCAGTGGCCAGCCCTGCTGCCGCCTCAGTCCCGGACCTGCTCGGGGGCTTGGACGACGCCCCGCACGCACCGCCGCCACCCGTCGACATGCTTGCAGACCTCATGGGAGCGCCTGTGAACGGCTCCGCCTCAAACGCTCCATCCAGCAGGTCCCCAGCCGGTGCTGCTGTGGATATGTTCGACGGCATGACCTCGTCTTCGGCGCCCTCTGGCAACGAAATGTTCAGCGGCATGACCATGGCCCCCAGTGGCAATGCAACCTCTGCACCGCAAGCGGTGCCGTTGGACATGTTTGCAGGCCTGTCCGTCAACGAACCCCCCAGCGCTCCTGTCGACTTCTTGGCAGATTTGGCTCCCCCGTCCTCGCAGCCACCGCAAGGCACGGGCGGTGTGGATCTGTTTGCGGACATGACATCACCTCAGCCACCAGCTCCTCAGACTCCGCCCCCTCAAGCACTGCCTGTCGACATCTTTGCGGATATGACGTCGCCACAGCCGTCGGCACAGGCGGCGGCGCCTGGCATGGGGGCGACTCCACCAATGACAGAAACAAGGCCTCCCTTGGATGACCTCTTCTCGGACATGGCGCCAGCAATCACAATGGGGAATGGCGCCCGACCAGATATTCAGCACATGCAGAATTTGGCAGGTGGATATGGCCAGCAAGCGGTGTATTATGGCCAGCACGGGATCGCGGGACAGGGCATGCAACAAGGCATGCCTGGAACGACGGGAATGCAAAGCATGGGAGCGCACATACAACAAGGCATACCGCAACAGGGCATGCAAGGGGTGCAAGCCTCGTATGGGATGCCTGGCATGGTGGGTGCTCAAGACCACTACGGAATGCCTATGCAAAGCATGGGGCCAGGCGTCATGTCAGGCCAGCATGGTTTGCCGCAAAATATGCATGCAACGCAAGGCCATTATGGGATGCCAGGAACGCACGGCATGATGCAAGGTCAATACGGGATGCAGGGCATGCAGCAAACTATGGGACAAGGCATGTACACCATGCCGAATATGCAAGTGATGCCGCATGACATGTCGGCCCCATATGGGATGCAACCACATCAAGGTGCTGGGATGAGTTTGCCCCACATGCAGGGTGCAGGATTGCCCGATTACCAGCCTGCAGCTGGGCAAATGGGGGCTTCTCAGCCGACGGTGCGCGGCATCACGAAGACGAAGGATGCGTTTGATTTTGTGAATGATTCGATGATGAAGAAGTAGGATGCAGTAGAGCTGTTTGCTGGCACAGTGACATTGCAAGCATATGCAAGTTAGGCCTTCATGTAACAGGTGCCTGAGTACACTGCGCCCTTCCATGCAGGTCATACCTGCGTTGAGACATGTACAGGTGCGCACGCGGTCTCGTGCGCCATTTGTGGGCATGGTATACTACATCTTAGGGTCGTGCTGCAGTGAAAAGAACTCCATGGGATGCACAATGCCATGCCAAACACACAATGCCACGAGAATAGCGGGTGCCCACATATTTCGCATAGACGTGTGCGCTTGTGGAGGCATGGGGCAGCCTTGGCTTTGTTGCAACTTGCTCATCTTGAGGCAAGTGAGGAGATTATTGCAGATGCGTCATTGCAACACGACGGTATTGCAAGACAGCAGCCATGCATGTCCTGAATTCGCCACCCCACCAAACCAGGCAGCACAGGCGCCCTGCCCTGTTGACAGCGACGTTGCGCATGCCTTTCAATGCATCTTCAGCTTGACATTGCATTCATGTATTCACCACGCTCAGTGTCAAGCAGGTAGGCCTCGGCACAAGCAGAAGATCAACACCACAAGAAACCCAGTCCTAGAGTCAAGTCAGAACTATCTCGAGATATGACTGGGATAGCGGGTGTGCAGCAGTTGTCGCAACCATGCGCGTCGCATTTCCTGGATTTTCAAGACCGGTGTCGTATTACCCGGCTAGTGAAGGCAAACCGTGGCACAGCCATGCTGCCAATAAGAACGGTATGAGTCATGATTACGAGATATCATGTCACATGCGTGTGGCAAGCGTCGTGGCCCACCCCGTCACGTTCCTGGTGAGTTGCTGTTTGCATGACATGCAGCATGTATGATGCCAGGCGACTACAGGGAAGATCATGCAGATTGTTGTCACTGTAGTTGTCAGTGTTTGTTTCAGCAGTGTGCACCATCCACCTAATTGTCCAGCGATACCTTCCCACATTCAGGAGCCAACAACCACAGGTGTGCGCTCGGATCAAGACTTGATTCATTCAAACTATTGTGAGAGCCCACATGTGCAGATGGACGACAATACGCTGGAAAATTTAACCTGCACTAGGGTGGCGACCGTTTAAATTCGACTCATCAGCAGCCTCTCAGGGCGTCATGCCGCGAACTGCCACGCCACTCGCATGTAGTCGGTATCAGACACAGCAATGCCAATACCTGCAAAAGATCGGAGACAGCACTGGCAACGCGTTTTTGTGTTGGCCAAAGCGGAGCGTGGATGCTGTCATGATGGATTCCGCCTGATCCTCTATGACGTACTTTGGCCCGGCACCCACTTGCTCAGTTCTATAACGCAGCTCCATCACGTTCGTGACCTGCATGTGATTTTGGCCGCTAGCAAGAGAGGCAGGTCTAATGATCATATTCATGGCCGTCACTTTCGGCGTCGAAAACTGGTTCCTGTACCTCGCGAAGCCAAACTCCTGATCCGGCTGTAGCATAACAACACTTGATCAATCAATCGGCACTCACGCCATGTCACCTTCGGCTTGAAACCTCTACAAGCATGTTGTCTGTGGCTGGCATGCATGGGTCCTGTACAAATTCGATGAACTAAGCCGGGAGCACCCAACTGATGTTGAAATTGGTCGCCTTTGACTTCACATTAGAGGCCCCCTCCCAAGTTCACCACAGGCAGGTCTCTCTTCCAATATGAGGCGATGAGTCACCAGGGACCTGTCGAGCCGAATTACGGGGTGAAAAAAAAATCGGTGTTGCAAGCTGGAATTCTCATGAACATCCTCCGCAGTAGCGATGCAATGAGACACATCATTACAACACACAGATAAGAGCAAGAACTGGGCAGCGAGGGCCGAAAGAAACCAAGCACTCATGTTCGGAATGGAACAGATCATTGGATGTCAGCGGTCGGGACAATCCTGCCCTACGCGCGCTGCCGCTCGCATGAGCCAAAACTCCAAGGGAGCGCCAGTAAATCACAGCGTTGCCCCTGCACAGGCCAATGCTGAATCCCCGAAGCAAGTTAGTGGTGAATCCCTCCTTGATTTCTCCGAGATACCACTCCTCTATTTCTCGCCGTTATCACCAGAGTGTTGAGCAGCTGCATCGCCAGCTTTTCCCATGCACCTAAACGTCTCATGCGACCGCGGGAATCATAATCACCGACTTCTTTTAGCTGGTTTGTCAAGGCCAATGCCAACGTGAGTCAGCAGTGCATGTTTGAATGCTCGGAAGCTTTGCTGAGCCGAATGCCAGGCCGGCGATGGAGTCTGTAACGCCGAAAACCAGGATGCCTATGTGCTGCATAGGCGGACATTAATCAGCCACATGAGGACGTAGATCACAGCGGCTTGAAGAACTTGGACACCTTTCGTAGCCATCCATCTCTGGCAAGATGATTTTCCGGGCAGTTGCTGTGCTTTGGCTGGCTTTTTGCTACCTAGATGGTACTGCTGGCTTCGACGTCGCCGCCAATTGCCAGCGTGAAGTCGCCATATACAACCAAGCCAATGCTGGCACGGGCAACACACTGCTATGCTTTGCCGGGCCCTGCCCAAAGACGGCTTGGACGTCTACAGCAGCGTGTACTGTGCGGCAGCAAACCGATGGTGTTTGTTTCTCAGCTCGCCGTTTGACTATGGGCCACCTCTTGGGATTATCAACACCTTCGTAGGGTTTGAGGTCTGTGGTGCCGACATACAGCGTGGTGCGCTTCCTTGCATATGCTTCATATGTGCCCTACCGCAAGTGCCCTGTGGGCAACGAAAAGCCTGCTGGCAGCTTGGATGGCACCTAGGGCCAGCCTGTTGTGCTTTCCTTGCATGCCATGCCATACAGATCCAGTGCCATGAGACTTGCGTATCACATGTGAGAACTTTGGGCAGGCGCACTTCACTGAAGGCTTCGATGTCAATATTCAGGCGCCCAGCTGGTCACTGATTTCTGATTGCTCACAGCACGTGGTAGCCTTTTTGCGGGACTTGGTCAGGTGCCTCCTCAAGCGAAAGCAGACAAGGGAAGCAACAGTTGCGAGCGGCGACCGACATAACCCTAACCCCCGACATTAATGTGATTGCTCGTACGGGCTCAACGCGTTATGTGCCTTAAATGGGGAGTAGCCGAGAATTCACTGGCTCTTGCTATGCAGCGCCGTTCGGCACCGCGTGCACCAGCAATAAACAGTGCACTTCTGGCCGGTGCACAAATGGCGTCTGCGACTGCGCCCCGGGCTGGGGTTTCAGCGTTGGAGGATGTCAAACGGCAAGCAATGCGTGGACATTCCGGGCATCAGTACGCTTAACAAATGTGTCCCTACAGCCTTGCCGGTACGTATTTCAAGCCATATATGCTCTCACTTCCTTTCTAACAACGGCTGGGTGTTGTCAGAACTATTGGTTTCCTTGCTACTGTGCGAAGTCAAGCTCTAGCCAGTACTTCATGGCAGAGTCTTGTAAGGATGCACTGCCTTCCTGAAATCCAAGGCTTGCGTTTGGCATTGCCATTCTGCCCCTCTTTCAGTATTAAGCATGTGCGTACCACGTAATCACCTTTCCTTTTTGCACCGCGTTGAAATCGCTTAGATCCTCAACGCTACGGGTCTATCCCTCAATATACTTACGTTATTTCATGCATGGTCACCACTCTTGGCGTTGTTTGGTAGCAGGCCCCATTGGCTTCGCTGTGATGCATGTGTGTTGATGAGTCACATGTCAAGAGGCCCGGTGCACGATCATTCGCGAGTCAGCGGGTGAGGTCAGCCACTTGGCATTGCACTATAGGTGAACCGAGCCTGCTTTGCAGTTGGACAAACTTGCAGCTACCCACAACACTGTGCCCAGCAAATCTGCGGTGGAGACAAGAAATGTCGGTGTGGTTTCTCATGCTCTGGTTACGCAGCAGCCATCATTGGAGTGGACAGCGGCTGCGCTGGCTGTAGCGCTGGGTATCAATGCCTGGCATACACCAACAACAACAACGTGTGCGTCAAATATCCAATTCCAGGTACGCATAAAGAGTTTTGATCTGCGTTCCGCTCCCAGCGCCTTGCGCATGTCAATACACAGCTGTGATTCACATCCATGCTCTCCTCCTTCTTTTGATCAAAGTGGCCCTGACCAAGACCCGTTGAGCATGGCAACGCAGCCTGTGAAACCAAAGGTTGACAATTCCTTCGTTCATCAGACTGTTCCTCTGTATTGCATGTGCAGCACCTTCTTCAAGCACTTTTTCTGCGGAAAGCCCAATCCTGAGATACTTGGCGCTTTGGAGACATAGCCCGTTTTTTGTCATCTCCTTCTCTCGTTGCCTTGATTGGCTCATGTGTCTGCAGCGGGCGGAGCATGCAACGATGGCTACCAATGCAAGCTAACTGCAGATAATCAGCCAGGAAGCTGCTTTGCCAACGGCTACCAGGTGTGTGAATGCATCTCCAATGCCGACTGCCCAGTCGGCAAGAAGTGTCTCAAGCCATCTGCATCACAGCCCAGGCAGTGTGTGCCCATCGGTGTGCTCCTATGCTCTTTCCAGCCTGTGAATGTCAGTGGTGGGGAAGTATTCGGTCTCACATGAGTGTACTTTTCAGGTCGCACTTGCACGCATTTTGTGTGGGGCGCAACAGTGATGTGTTGCAGCTTTTCCCCAGAGGTGCGACACATCAATCCTCAGGGGCCGAGCTGCCTATGACAACGGCATTGGCCAGCATCACTTGCGTCGCAACAGCACGTGCTCGTGGCTGAGCGTATGTGCGCAACAACAGCATCTACCGCGATAATGCATCGACATGCGCATGAACATGACCTTGCATAGTCCAAACAAAACGCAGCATTTGTGGGTGAGACAGATTCTGATGATCCATGTGTTCCAGCCAGTAGCCTGAAAGTTGTTCACGCAACGTCACTTTCTGCCACACAAAGATGAGCTCGATGCGCCTTGGCTTGAGACCATGCGTGCCATACAGTTCGAAAGAGCAGTTTCACGCCGGAAATGGCAGCGGCCTTGTATCTCATGGTGACTTGATTCCCTTGCCACCCGCGAACCTGGTGAGCAAGTCGCTAGTCAATGATCCAAGGTCTACAGTATCCCCAGAATGCTGGGTACATGTCCATCATCATTTGCTGCTCGTAATCCAAGTGATCTCAATCCTTGCAAAGCGCATTAAAGCATACATTAAACCTCACTTCAAACGTCCAAAGGAGGTTTAGATTTGGCAAACAGAGCGTCGTTCAATTGCAGCTACTACTGCCACCACCACCGCCACTGTGGCAAGCGGCGATGCTGCTGAGATCCCGGCTCCCGCAGAATCTGAGGCCCAAGTTCAGAGTGGCACTGTCGGATACATGTCACTCGTCGCTCGAGAAGTCGCGGCCAGGCGTCGACCCTGATTGATACCGCAGCCAAGGTGTGCGCATTTCTAGTCAGTGTGTCTGTAAGAGTCTCAGAAACGGAACGAACCGATCAGGCGTCCTTGGCACCCTAGGGGTGAGGAAATGCATCAAGGATTGCGTGGGGAATACACCGCTGCCAACATGCTGACGATTGTGCCGCATAAGCGGGTGCAGTCCAAAATGGAAGTGGAACGGTCCTGTCTACACACACTCTGTTCGCCAACGCGTTGCAATCCTGATGCCTGCTGCCATGATGTTTTTGGGTAACCAGCTTGCTCGTGCCGTCGCAAGTTGCCAGGCATTGCCAATTTCCTTCTGCTGCATTGTTCTTCGCACCTTTATGCAGCCAATCAACTTGCACATGTGTGTGAAGCCGTGCTTTGAACTGCAATTCCCCTGCACTAGATAGGCACAAACACTCAGCAAGCTGGCATGCAGGGAACTAGCGGCTGCCAGTGCCTCACAAGCAGAGCTGCATCGTACTCTACTAAGAACGCTACACCCCGTTTACCTGAAGACCAATCACAAGCCCTCACTAAGTACTGTAATGCAAGAAGACATAGCGGATGCTTGACTCAAGCGGCTCCTGACAAAGGAGTCGCTTCGCGCTTGTCGATGTTGGTTATTATCTCATGCCACGACATTGGCGAGGACATCAGTAGTGAGTCATCAGTGTTTTGTGCACTTGCTTGAAAGTGTAATTTCATGTGCTTTTGCCTAGCAGATTGAGCGTAGATTGCGGTCATGACACACAATGGTGTCCCCTTCCATGGTGCCATGCGTACCTACGTGCAGTGAGTACTTTCTGACTTTTATTCATGTTACGGTATGATCTATGATTCAAGGCAGGCACCATCTTGAGATCAATGGACTGCACTAGGCGTACCACCAATGTCGCTGCTCCGACAGCCAAACACATGCAGGATGCGCTACTTTTGAGGATTTATGATATATCTCATTAGATAACACGGCGAATTGATTCCCTTGCTACCCACGAGAGTGGTGAGCACGTCGCCAGTCAATGATCCTTCAGTGTCCCCGGTAAGATGGGTTTATGTCCATCATCATTCGTTGTTCGTGATCCAAGCGATCTCCATCCTTGCAAAGAGCCTTGAAGCACAACGTTCAAAGCTCACTTCAACCGCCCAAACGACGATGTTTGACTTCCCTCCTCGTCGAGGTTGCAATAGATCCTGTGAGCACCAGCCTTCTCGAGAACCAGTTGGTGCCACTGTGCATGTGTTCCTTACAGGACAGACGGTTGCTGGGCTTGACCTACAGTCGAGTGATCAGCCTACTCACGTGCTAGGGAAAGTGACTCACCTTGCAAGCAAGCACAAACATGTTCCGCATGGTCATAGGACTCCTCCAAGCTTACCATGAGACCAGAAAGCGTATATACTTGTGGGCTGCATCAGCGAGAGCCGTCCGGTTCAAAATTGTGAACGAACATCAGACCAACTGCTGATTTTCAAAGCGGAACGCGGCTGGACGAGCAGCGTACAACCAATCGACAATCGGCAGATGCTTATTTGAGAAGCACAAGCAAGACTAGACTGCAACAACACCATCATCAAGCACGGGCCAGCCGTAAAATTGAACATACTGAAATAAATGCAATTAATTAACCATCATTAAGCAGCTGGTGCTAAAGGCAGAGTGCAGGCAGAGATATGTGAACTCCACGCTTACGACCCGCGAGGGCGGTTGCGCATGTTATAGCAGCCCTCGTGCCAGATCTTGCGCTCGGGCGTGGCGATGCACTGAGTGTTACCGATGCGGCGCTGACATCCTGCGCACACGCTGACCCCGCTCACCACGACGTGCTGCTGACGCAGCAGTACCTCCTGTCGCTTCAGGTCAAACATGGCGGACTTGAGCAGACCCACATGCAGCATCTGCTCGTGGCTGCGCTTGAGCATACCTGCACACATCAGAAGACTTAATGTCCGCTGCTTTCCTCTTGAGTGGATCTTTGAGAACCGCTCCAGACTTCTAAAACACGTACTCGTGTAAAATCAGTGAATCCACAAGCTATGTTTGAGCTGGAAGCGTGGGTGAACAGTTGAAGTGCACACTCTCTGCAGTTGTGGAGATTGTCAATCGTCGAAGTGTAAGATAGAATTTCAATAATGGAACTTCAATCATCCCAGTAGATAGAGTGAGACGTTGCGTCCATGCAGAATCACCAAGTCGACCGATGCTCTCGTCGATGTCCACCAGCACAGGGGTGAAAGCGAGCGCTTCATCGCTCAGAGGCTCACGTCTGAACGTATCCAAGACTGGCAACCCATCAAATGTCACGCAACAGCAGCTGACCGTGTTAGTCGACAAAACGCGCAACAACAGCACATCAGTTGTGCTAGATGGCACTGGAACACCCAAAGTTTGGATGGCGAAGACCCAGCGCAACGTCTGGAAACAACAAAACGAGTACCAACCTGCAAATCATGCCAGTCGTGACGTGTGCAAGCACTTTGTGAGAAGTGTGCGGCAGCAACGTACGGTGTCGAACACGGTTGAAATAACCAGACAGACAGGAGCGTGCCTTTGAGGATGCTGGAGAGGCAGGGTGAGAGATCAGCCACAGGGAGCTCGTCAGGAAGCATGCTCAGGGCTTCAGCAACATCCATGCTCTTCCACTTGCGCCCGAGAAGCATTAGGGGATTGGCCCAGGGTTACGGGACCTTGCAGAGGTCGGGGTCCACGCCTGCTGCGCATGCTGCTGCTTTGCGTGCGCTACGAATTCCCTCAGCAGCCATGTGTAGACGTCCTCGGGTTGCTTGACGGCCGGAATGGAGATGACTCGCATCAACCCTGCGTTGACCAGGGTGCCCTTGTCTGGTCGCACGTGCGTGTGCCCGGCTGGCGTCTGTTGCTCCTGTACGTTCCAACGCTGGCTGGCTTTGGCTGGTGCGAGGCACGGTCGAGAAAACAGGCATGGCGAGATTGTGCGCCCGCACCGCACCCTTGCCGTTTGATACGTAAAGGTTTATTAGGGAACCTTTACAAATGGGGTAACCAAATGCCTGCCTTTTGCAACGGCAGGTGAGAACTATAACCGAACTCCATTCAAAGAGCTTCTAACTGCCAGTTCAGGTGACTGGAGGAGTCATCTCTGCCAAGCTGCTTATCCAACGCGACGCAGTAGCGAGTCATCTCTGCCAAGCTGCTTATCCAACGCGAAGCAGTAGCGTCGACAAACACAAGCACATCAAACACATACCCATACCCCATATATCATTCGTGAATGCTTTGCATGACGTTTTGTAAGCTTATTGACGATTATTTGAGTGGCTTTTGAAGCATCGCTCGGTCATTGAATGGCGATTGCAGGGATACACATTCACCATGTGGAACACAAGATGAATGGCTGTCCTTCTGGAACAGGCATGGTGAATCAAGCACGGGCAACAACAGATCCCTGAGCACTACTTTCACACCAACAGGGCTTTGGATGCGGCAGTGTTGTACACACATCGCAGGTAGCTGGAGGAAAGGAGACAGAAAGTCTCAGCTGATGTTTGGTGACAAGTGCATTGTCCTTGAATATGTAGTGAATGGAATCACGCTGTGTGTGATGAGGCCATATGCTAAGAATTCCTCGCAGAAATGTCCCGATGCAGCGTCTGTCAATGCAATGTCCGGCAGGCATCTACGGGCCCTTCCGCACATCCAAGAAACAGCAGAATAGCCGGGACAGCTGCTAACGCGGGACATAAATAAAGCATCTACCCCAAGCATCGTCCACGAGAACCCCGCTATAATAGCTAGAAGACTAGGCCGGCGGTAATGTAGCAAATAGCCGCACTCCTAATCCAATAATTCTGAGAACTTAGCTGATCATCCTATTGCAAGCGATGGTGCGTGGATGGGTGAATCGCGCAACCGCCCCTGTCTGGTAGGAGGGAGGTTTGACGCACCTTGAGTGCAGCGTAGAGGCGGTCGGCATACTCCTCGGCAAGTGTAGGGTCTTGCAGATCGTTGACGTAGATGGCAAGCGCCTCTGGGTGCTGCGAGAGCTGCTCGTGGATGACTGCGCGCACATGCAGAAGGCCCCGCCCTCCAGCGCTGCTTGGAATGCCCTTCTGCAGGTCCAGCACATTAAGGTGCTGAGATGAGAGCAGCAACGCCAGCAGCTTCCGTGCCGCGGCTGCCTGCCCCGCTGTCTCCTCCTTGCCTGCGGGCCAGCAGGTGTTTGGAAAACATAAATGCTGCGCCCAGAAGCTTACACTTATGGTTAAATTAGTTGGATTGTAGCAAAGCAACTACAAGTGTGACAGGGATTTTGCGGGGGTGGCAAAGCACTGATGCGACGTAGTCGCTGCGAGAAACGTATGCCAGTCCGACTCAGTTAAACTTCGGCATGCTTGCTACATGCGAGTAAGTTGTATCTTCATTATGCGGGGCATGCTGACGACAGTGCTTCGCCAGGCACTTTGCTATGTGGCTCTGTATCCCTGAAACTGCATGGTACATAGATCTGGGGTAGAAAATGGGGGTCAAGCCCCATGCTGGCAAAGCGCTGGCTGACGAATCGTCCAATATGGTTGCAATTGCGCGCACTGTACATGGTGTGTGCAGTTCCAATCCAGACACAAGTAGTTTTTGGAGTTGCTAATGTCCATGTGGATGCGGTAGTTTAGTACAAAGACACATCATCATCACCCTCCAGTGAAAAATTCGATGTCTTGGCAGCCGCTTCTCGTATTACAACACGCCGCATGTAGTTGGATGTATTTGATCGAGTCGTCCATCCAGCACGCTGCAATAGAATTGATGCAGATTTGAACGGGACGGCGCACCTGCAGACCGAATGGGAGGGGGTGCCAGGGTTTGCCGATCTTTGAGAGGTGATCTCTCAGGCAGACTCGGCTGGCTGTCTTTCCCCTTGAGGTCAGAGAGGTACATCTCGGCGAGCTTTGGGTGGAAGTGCTCGGCAGAGGCGATGCTGCATCTAGAGCGGCCTCCAAATAGAGCTGCGCTAAGTGCGGCGCTTGGCTCTCAATCGCCAGGAGGGCATCGCCCGGTGGCACTGAATGCTTCTGTTTCAGGATCGCCTGCAACACGAGAAACAGGTCAAAACGGAGCAGACATCCCCCTCACACGCACTGATATTCAGCAAACGCATCCAATCGGACAACCTATCAGCGTTCAATGCCTGAAATCACCCGACTGTGCACATGCTACAAGCAGGTGCAATGCACATTGCAAGAAGAGGACTGTCTGGTGCGGCCGATCCAAGTATGCTCGCCTCAGGCACGGTCATTGCAGCACTGATTCTCAGTTGGTACTTGGAATTGCCTCTGTCCAGTGCTGAGAAAAGATGCCACATCATCACCGTGGCAGTGGGCATCTCCGATGGTGGCAAGTCTGAGAGATTTTAAAACTTCAGCGCTTGGCGATGTTTGCGAAAGTGCGCAGAAGGGTAAGGGAGAAATCAGCAAGAATGATCCTCTTGTGGGGTGCGGAAGCAGCAGGCGCACCTCAACACAAGCCTCGCCATCGGCAGCCAGCAACCAGCGCTCGGCGTGGCTGCAGATGAGCAGTGAGGTGTTCTCGGATGACGTGGGCATGCCGTGGATGTACTTGAGGGCGGCCCACACACCAGGGAGGCCCACCAGGCTGGCCGCAGCACTGTCTGGAGCCGGCGAAAGCGCGTCAGGCTCGCGGAGAGCTTGTACAAGAGCTCCAGCGCCTCTGTGTGCTGCTCGTGCTGCCTGTACAGCTCCACCTGCGCACTCTCTGCTCTCAAGTCCGCTGACAATCACCGACGCTCTGGCAGGAACGACTCCATCAACTGGAGACCATTCACAGGTTGACTCGACATATCAGGTCAGCGTATGGTGAGTCAGGATGGCCCAGGTACGCTTGCTCAGGTAATGGTGAAGAAAGCACCGATTCCCTAGTGAATCCTGAACTATAACAGACCAAACTAAAATAGTGAGTCATGCCCCGAAGGAACTTGCGAACTCGTTAATAGAGAAGTAAAGATTGCCAATGTCCATATCAATGCGGCGATGGTGCGGCAGAACGATTCCGCATCATCGTGATTATGATGAATGTACTTACTGTATTCCTCTCGTAGCTGAACAAGGCTGCCTGACCTGACACGGCAACAACGTTCCTACTTGATGCCAATGTCAGGATTGGGTCTCATGTGCCACAGCAGCCCTATGACATTTAGATTAGGCCCCCCATACGTCCACACTGCTGCACGCACAATTGAAAACGAGGAAGATTCCCGAGTATTACTTGAGTTGCCAATGTCCATGTGGATGAGGGAGCGGTGTAAACGATATATCATCATCAAGGACGCCAAGCTCGCGACTGCACAAGGGCAAGCGCACCAGTTCAAGATAGAGCCCAGCTTGTGACAGCATCCAGCGGCCCTCCATCAAAGGCACATGGTTCTCGGACTTGATGAGTCGCATCAGCGCAATGCGGTCCCCCACCACCAGCCACGCATTCAGCAAAGACGTGTCCACGACGGCTTGCAGCTTTGCAATCCGCTCGCTGTCGTACGCGTCCCCGTCATGCGAGGCATGCGTGCGCAGTGGTCCTCGTCACCGACGTGACGATGCGGCGACGCCGATACGGAAGTGGACCCCAGCTTGGTTGGGGTACTGCCCAACTCGGCCCTGTCTCTCGAACGTCGAGTGCTTGTGGTTGTTGAGTTGTTCAGAGGCGACGCGCATGCAGTGGCGCTGTGACTGGGCGATGCTTGGGGCGTCCGCTCATGCGCATGACTGGGCGCGTTAAGGCGGGCTGCAGGCAGCTGCAGGTCGCTGCTATAGATTTTGGAGGGTGAGTCAGCTGGCGGAGGCGTCGAGGGGCCGCTCTGCTGAGGGGCCGTGGATTGTGTGAGCAGCCGGCTGCGGTAGCTGAAGAGGTAGGGGAGGAGGAGCTCGACGATCGAATGGTATTGAGGGCTGTTTACTGCAGGCCCTTCGTTCCGGGGGGGGACTGGAATTTTGGGGCAAGTGGGACGAGGTTCTGCAGTGAGGGGGGAAGCAGGCAGGGAAGAACTGCAGGATGGCTAGTGGCTCAATCTGAGTGGAGCTCCCTACTTGCAGCATGCCTTGCTCGTACTCGCCCTGCACGCACACCGCAACGTAGTAATGTGCCTGCAAGCACATTTGGGTGCAAGTGCACGTTTAGATGAGTGAGTCCGTTCGCAAAGACACAATTCGAGTTGGTATGTGCCTCGGTTCGATTACAAACAAACTGTTCGATAAATTGTTGAATGTTCGATTTCAAGTTCAGGTCGATTACAATTGATGTAGCAATTCGCTCAGGCACCGCGGCTAGTACCAGATGTGTCGATACAAGGGTGGAGCCTTTGTTCACATACATGCCCAGAAATGCTTTGGGTACGAACATGATTCAGGATGTGGATCATTCAAAGTACTGACTGTCCACGGAAAGCTGTGAACAGCATCAACGGACAGGGCGACCCATCTCAACATCCAGCAGCAACAGGTGGGCAGAGGTTTGTCCTCCTGGAGCCTCATTCCCAATTGAGTCCTAGAGTTGCCAAGGCCAATGTCCATGTGGAAGTGGCAGTTGTAATAAGACACGCCATCGTCGCAACACGACACGCACGTGAGGGGGTGCAACGGATGCGCTTGCTTCTCGACCAAGATGACTCAGACATAGCAGATTTGCACAAGGGGCCGGCAGACGAGCACACCTGTGCACACATCGATACTCCGTAGCAGATGTGTAGCTCGTCCTTGAGCGAGTGGCACTCGGAGAAGTCCTCATGCTGGCACAGCAGAAGCGCCTCTTGCGCGAGACCGGCCTCCGCAATCGCAGCTACCTGCGCCGAGAGCGGCTTACCCCTCTAGCAGGCACGCGTGGCCGCTGCTTCGCTTCACCACGGCCACAGAGTTCCCCGACCACGGCGCATCAGCACACCCCCCTGGCTCACTCTTTTCCTTCCCGAGTGTATGCAACGACCCTATCATCTGCAGCAGTGGCTGCGCTGGCACCGCCTCTGTTGCCTTCTCCTCCTCGGAGTCTTCCATCCCCAGCTGACTCATGGTGACGCGCTGCAGCATGGGTGCATCGACGCCTCTGCCGCCGCGTAGATTTCAATCGCGTGGGCGTATGACACAATGAGGAAGGGGTGCGACAGTGATAGGGTGTTTGGAATGCAAGGAAGTGTCCCATGGCGCTTGCGCACGGCCTTTGTTTGCTGTAACGTACCACAGATCTGCGTCGTGCTGGAATAGGCACTGCGTTGGCGAGAGCTGAATCAGAGCGGTCGTGGCGTCTTTTTTCCAAGAGTGCAGCAGTTTAGTCGTCTTTGCGCCGGATCTGCAAAGAAGAGGCTGTAGCGGGTGACTACGCATGCGTAGTTGCCGCACCATGCCACTGCTACTGGTGCCTCTGGCAGCACCATGTCACTGACCACGTGCAAATCCCTTGCACTGTAAGCGCAGAGATGCACGCGTCGGTTCTTGCCATACACAAGCAGCTGCTTGGTGTGCTGTTGCGGTTGTTGCGGGTCGTGTACGTGCGCATCCGCGGCTGGCATGCCTCGCCATGAGAAGCAGGTCGCCCGGCTGATTTGTAAGCTTGCGCTCCGAGCTGCAAGTCGGGCACGGAATACAGCGTGATGCCTTCGTTCGTGAGCGCGAAGAGGCGTTCAGCACCGTCCACATACCCCACTTGCAGACAGCGCAGGGGGGACCGGCTCAGCCGTTTTCGCAATGCGGACGACCTGCACGACGCAGTGTCTTTTCACGCCCTTCGACGACCACTGTCGAAAGACCACTACAGAAGTGCAGAGTCAATATCGTTTCCAAATTCGGCAGTACGTCACTCGGCCTAGCAGTTCTAAGCCTGAGGACTAGCCAACCCCCTAACTGATTAGCCATCAAACATCCCGGAACAGCACCTGCCATTCCTTGGCGCCAATGTCTTCTGGTGCTTTCACTAGTAGCAGGCTGCCATCTTTGTACCCTAGAACCAAGCCACTAGACCATGCGCAAAGGCTGGTACACGAGGATCCCAGACTGGACGACACGCTCAGAGTGTTGAACAAAGGTGCGTCTATGTCCATTGTCAATTTCTGGCAAAGTACAGACTGCGTCACTCCTGTCCCTGATAGAGGTGCTCATTATGGAGGGTGCGCATCTCGAGGCCTCATGTGTCCCTCAAGCTGATCCACCTGTTCATGCAAGTGTTCCACAAATGCTGATGGTGATCTGGGATATGTCAGCCTCCTAGGATATGGTCCATGCTGTCGGAAACTGCGTGTTCTGTCTTTTAGTGAGTCAGCCTCGAGTTTAGGCTGGTCTAGCATTCAGGCTGAATTTCAGCATGAAAGTACCATGTGCGTCCCACCGCACTTGATTAAAACGCTCAGCAGGGTAAAGTTATTGCATTTCTCACTGGCACATTCGTTCTCACCAGTTTTATGGGCCGTGCTGCCCCCACGTGCAGGTCTTGCTGTTTTATGCGGATATCGCAAGATGAATGATGCTCCATGTAGCGCATGACGCCCCCGTAAAAGGAAATTTATTTCCTTTCTGGTTTTTAGTGACGATGATTCGCTCCCGTGCATGGCAGCTACAGATGCTGCTATGCGTAGGCGTGTTGGGACCTATTTGTGCACTCGCGACAATCAGGAGCATCCATGTCCTCGTGTCAATCCTTTTAGCAGCCGGTATGGCCTTCTGTGGATACCGTTGGACTAACTATCTCATACCCATTCTGTCCCCGCGATGCGCAAAGGCTGGGCTGGTCGGCAAAGACATCAATAAGAAAGGCACCCCTATGGGCGAGAAGCCGGTACCCGAGAGTTTGGGCCTGGCCCCTGGGGTGGTGACCATCGTATGCTTGGCAGCTATACATTTGATGTACAAGTTCAGAGTGCGCAGCATGTCCTGGCTCAGTTTGGCCTGCTGGGGTCTGAGCATGGAAACATTCCTGACTCTGACCCATGGAACGACGACTTCCCTGCCGCATTGGCGTCAATCACCCCTTATGCTCATGTTGGGATTTGTCGACGATGTTCTAGAGTTGCCGTGGAGAGTGAAGCTCGTGATGCCTGTGGTGGCGTCGATGCCTCTGCTGGCTGCATATTCTGGAGCTACTGCAGTGGGGATACCCAAGCCAGTGGTGGACGCCTTTGGGGCTCGCCACAACATACATCGAGCTAGGGCCGCTATACTACGTCTACATGGTGATGCTTGTCATTTTCTGCACAAACTCTATCAACATCCTGGCAGGCGTGAACGGGCTTGAGGCAGGTCAAACATTCTTGATATCGTCGGCCATTCTGACACACAACCTCTTGCAGTTATGCAGGAATCAAGGTACGAGTGTCTTGAAAACAGCTCTGGCACCTTCAGTAGCAACACTTTTTGTCGTGCACATATTCAGCAATGGACGGGTGCATGTTATCGCCTGATAGGGTAGGCAAGGGCTCAATGAGGGCGAAGTTGGGGTCTAGACATTGTTGAGGGCAGCCATATGGGTAGACTGACGGGGTGATTGAAAGGGTCGGCAAGCTTGTGATTGCTGTAAGGCCTATGGTGACCTCAACGTGCAGCGCACGCTGAAATGCTCAGTGCAGAGGAGTTGAGGAGAGGGCGAAGTCAGCTGATGGATACATAATGGTAGCCCCAGGCACAGTGGTACCCTTCACCACCATGCCTGGGCTTCAGGCGATACAGCATTCGGTGGTTCGTCTTTATATTGGCTGCTGTGCGCTGTCAAAATCAGAATCTTCAGCAGCCGATAAGCAAAACGAAGACACAAACAGGGTGACCGTTTGATATGAGAATGATAATGGTTATCATGCGCTTCTTGGAGCGATTTTCAATCAGCAGATGCAGCAAACCTGTGAGTCGTTGGCTATTTCTCTCCCTGCTTATCCCTGGAAATTACACAGCTTGAACAGGAGCTGGCTGCATTTTGCAGATGGAGCTGCTGACCAGACGCGCACAGCATCCCAACTGTTCAGTGTGTACGTGATGCTGCCGCTGCTGTCGACAACATTTGGGCTGCTGTGCCACAACTGGTATCCCAGCCGCGTGTTCGTTGGCGACACTTTCACTTACTTCGCCGGCATGTCCATCGCCGTGGCTGGTATTCTGGGCCACTTCAGCGAGACGCTGCTTGTGTTTCTCATCCCCCAGGGTCTTCAATTTTGTTTACTCGCTGCCCCAGCTGTTCGGCATTGTTCACTGCCCTCGCCACCCGGCTTCCCACCTTTGACAAGAGCACCAATTTGCTCACTGCCACACCCAACTGGAACGTCGTCAACCTTGTCCTGCAGCTTGGCGGCCCCTGCTCGGAGCTGTGGCTCTGTATACGTATTCTCATGTTGCAGATGCTGACTTGCATCCTTGGTATCGCACTGCATGGTGTTCTCCGAGGGACGTGGAAATAGATGATGACGATGATGATGAATCTTGTTTCAACAATGTAGCGTGTGCGCTATCCTCCTGTAAATTGTGCGATCTGCATGTTGCCTGCTACATCTGCTCGTCATATTGGCTAGATGATTGCAAGGGGATTTGGAATGTGGCGGATACCGGTATGCAGTTTGGCAATGAAGCTAAACCAGTGCACACAACTGATAAAGCATCGTCCGGTCTGTGCACAGTCTCAGACATTGACAAGAAATGGTGCAAGCAGCCATAACTTTTTACAGAGGAAGTGGTTGCGTTTGGCAACATCTGAATCCTCTTCAAGATTGAACTAAAAAGCACTGACCGAAGAGACAGGCACTGTCCACCGTGGGGCTGGACACACAACACACATCCCCTGCCCATCATTATAAAAATATCGACACCTTGAACTGTTAGGACTTTGCGTTGGAAGTTTCCAATGATTTCATGTGGCTTTCTTCACTGGTGGTATCTCGTCACAAGTCTTGTGCAGGATGTGCACCAGCACATCACTCGGATCAGTGCGGCGTGCCATGCGACGTGGTGCTAAATCAGCAACCTACCTAACGTCTTACAAAGTGCAGTAACGACTCGCAGTTGCAATCCGCCAGCAGCGCATTGGCGCCTGTCATTTGCATGGAAGTAATGCTTTTACGCTTTGCTTCCGAGAACCCTAACCCTGAAGATAGCACAGGTGCGCCTCCACGCGCACAAACACATTCAGCCGTATCATTCCTCTTTGCACTGTGTGAAATATTCGCCACTTGTGTCCCTGGTGTGCGCGCGCCTAGCGAATGTGCATGGACCGACATTTCGCAGCGTTTGCAGGTTTTCTCGTTCTGCAACCGTCTACGAAGAGGGTTTGCTGCATAAAGTAGGTATGCCTGCATACAACTCACCTCTGTGATTCAGTGGTGACAGGAACTGTTCCAAGTGTGTTGGATTTGTGTTGCACAGGTATGGTGACTCTGTCTCTCTGTGTAATGGATCATATGCAAATGTGCATTTACTTTTCAACAGACTTTTACACTTGTGTGTTGTCTTACAAAGATTGCAGGCACGTCATGTCAAACATAGACAACTCACACATTCGATCATAGCCCGCTGAGACCTCAAGGCACCTCAGCTATCGGAGAATCCATGCCGGGAATGAACGCAACACCACTGGCGCGAGCAAGAGCAAACAATCCGCGTCTGAACATGGCAGCGTTGGCCTCGACAAAGGGTGATGCTGATTTCACGGAGCGCGTGCACGACAAAGTCCCCCTTCACTGGAACCCCCCCCGCTGATGCTGCGCTTGCCAGGTCGTTGAGAAGCTGCATGGCTGGTTGTCCTAGTCTCCCATAGGACTCCACGGAGAATGGCGTGAAGGCGTAGCCGCCTGGGTGGTCCGTCTCGTAGCGAGTTCGTTTCGCTCGATCGAGTGCTGCGGCTGCGCTGCCGTCCGTGTGCGCGGCTCCTCGTACGTAGGTGGTGGCTGCTGGATGAACGATGGAGACGTCGGTGACGGTGAGAGCGGTGCGGAGAGCGAGCAGGATGTCTCCACGTGACTCCGGCCGGTTGACGTTGGCTGCTGCAGGTGCACCTTGAATGGGGCGAAGCACTGGCTCAGCCGACGTAGCGATCCCTGCACGGTTGGCGATGCGGCGCACTGTTGCTTTGATCATATCGTGGCGCAGCGTCATCGCTCCGTACAGGGGACTGCACGTCATGGCGTGGTCTGTGTTGCCTTGCTCAATGTGGCGGCCGCACTGGACCGCCGGCGCGTTGGCGGGCATGAGGGGTAGGCGGAGGCGGTGTCGTGCGGCAGTGGAGAATTCTTCGTCTGTCAGCGTTAACGCCTCGGAGGTGGGTAGGGCTTCTAGCCACGATGCGGTGCCGTTGGCGCAGCTCCTCAGACGGGCGAGGTGACGAAGGCCCTCCGCGCTGTTGGTGTCGAAGGACTCCATGAGTTGTTTCGCTCGGCTCTCCGAGACAAAGCGGCTGAAAGTGTGCTGCGCATCTGGTAGCACCTTGTCGATACAGTCGTCGTCCATGTTGAGGCTGTCTGCCGTCCAGAGGTTGCCGGCAGCCCCCTCAGCGTATAAAGCTTCCATGTTTGCTTCAGATGCACGGCGTTGGGGCCCGTGAAAGGCCTGTACTGGTCTAGGCCCACGCGTAAGACCTTTTCTGCCATGGCGGCGGAGGATAGGAATGCGGCTTGCGCCTCGTGGCGGAGGTTTTGCGGAGGCCCATGCCTCCAAAGCGCAGAGGCAGAGTGAGCTGGCCGTCGCGCACGTCGGCTCGCTCGGGGTGCTGTATGATCTTGAATGCAGCTTGAGCGACCTTGCTTTCGAGGCGCTGGATGGCGTTTCCCGTGAGGCGCCAGAGGGTGATCCGTGGCAGGTGTGCGAGGCGCATCTGCTGAGAGGCCCGAAGGATGAGGAACTGATCTTGTGCTGGCAGGGAAGGTCAGTCATCTTGTCGATGCAGCTGCAAATATCCTCCGCTTTCGCGTTGGCGGTGATGTAGTCGTCCGAGCCGATTGGGGTCCCAGCGGCCATGATGCCGTCTGCAGGGTGTTGGATGCCCAGTGTTGCGGCAGTTTCTGCTGCGAGCTAGAGAGTTGTAGAGAAGGCCACGCATTTGTCGTGGCGCACAGCAAGCCCGATGGTTGCGGCCCCGTCGCAAAGCGTGGGAAAGGCTTGGGTGACTGCAGCGGGCTTGCCTTGGAGAGTGGTGTCGTCCATGAAAGCCAGCGGGGGGGCGTCTGGGGTGGGTTTGCGCGACGTGCTCCAGCAAGTCCTGAGCTGTGAGCGAGAAGTACAGTGGCTCGCATGGGTCTCCTTGGCGGACTCCGCATTCAGACATGATGGGCGGGGTGCCATCTGGCATGCCGTTGACGAAGAGGCGCTGGGCTGGCAGCCAATGCGCACAGACCTGCGAGCCTGAACCATACTTCGCCGATGGCGATGGGCCGGATGCCTCGGCCACCCTGGTTTCTCCAAGCCAATGAGCGTGCTGTCGAGGAGCGTCGGGAGGTGTGGAAGGTTGCCGCTGAGAATGACGTTGATGAAGCGGAGGATGGCGTCCCGGGCTGAGTTGACTGTCTCGGTTGCGGCTTTGATGTGTTCGTAGGTCCAGCTGCTGGGGCCTGGCGCGGATCCTTTTGGCAGTGCGCGGAGCACGTTGGTTAGGGTGTCCATGTCGATTTGCAGAGGTGCTGCTGGTTGGCCTTGCGGTGGTGGGGCTGGTGCGTGAGGGTGGAGTTCTTTCAGCATGTCGTAGGTCTCCTGTGTGGGTTGTGCGATGGGCAGAGCGTCTAAGCATTTAGCTGCACGGGTGATGCTCCCCAGCGAGAGTTTGTAGTGGATGCGACGGGCCAGCTTGTGGCGAGCGTGTAGGTTGTCGGGGGGAGCCTGTGCAGCTACACCTTGAATGAGGATGTCGATGTTGTCAGCTTCTTCAAGTTGTCGGAGCCGTGCGCGGATGCGGCGGGGTCGCCCACGCGATGACCCAGTGTCCGCGAGGCCTTTGGAAGGGAGGCTGAGGAGGTTGGTGAGGGCTGCTTGGATTCCGGGCTCCGCTCCGCGTTCAATTGCTGTCAAGGTCTCCTCTAGACGGCGGGTCACCAGGCGGGTCCATTGCTGCCGTGCTTGGAACGGAACTTTCTGGCCCGGCCTGATGGGCTGTTGCTGTGCGGGTGGTGGTTGTGCAGGGTCAGGGTTTGCTTGAGGTGGGAGGTTTTGGGGCTGCTGAGGGTGGGGCTGTGGGGGTTGAGCTTGCAGTAGGGGCTGGGGAGGGGCTTGCGCCGGAGCAGGTGCTGCTGTCTGTGCGGGTAGACGGGGTGGCTGTGCTAAGAGGACGGGTGGAGCGGGAGCTTGGGCTGCTGCAGGGTCTGCTGGTTGCACAGGGGGCTGCCCTTCGGGGTCGATGGCGGCGAGAGCTTGGGCTGCTGCGTGTATTTGCTGTCGAGGCCCATGTTGTCCATGTTGCGCCTGTTGGCTCCTAGATGCTGCTGTCTTGAGGGGCAGGGGACCTCGGGGTGCCTTCCTGTGGCAGCCCGAAGGACGTTGCAGTGCTCGCAGTATCTGGCTTGTACTTGTTGAAGTTGCGCAGCCGAAAGACGCGTGATTGCATGATGCGCTCTGATGTGTCGCAAGATGTCTCCGCGATATGCTCGAGCTCCAAACGTGCAGCTTGCTAGAGGGCAGTGAAATGCCATGGCGAGAATCGCCACCCTAACACCACAGTGGAAGGACGGATGTTGCTGCTGTGACGGGAAGGCGGTTATGAAGGGTGGTAAATCGTTTTATTTTTGTGACTGTAGCGTAGATAGATGGGCTGAGCGCGGCTGGATGTCGAGATTGTGCTGGCGTGGTTGTCGTGTAAGAGTTGCGTTGTTAGCAGAGTTGCGGTGAAAGGGGCGGCTTGGTAGAAGAGTTCCAGGGTGATGGAGCGCAATGGCTTGAAGTCAAACTTGAAACTGAAAGTTGATGTAAGGAGAAGCGAAGCAGCAGACTCGTTGCGCGGCGAAGGCTTTGAGATGCTGTTGTCAGGGTGCGATGTGTACACACCCAGGTAAGCGAAGCCTGAGCCTCGCCGACGCACGTGAACGGATCAGACAACACAAAAAACTACACAGACGAGAAAAAGCTAAAATTGAGGGCGAGAGGTCACGTCCGTTGGAGAGACTATAGCCTACCGTCTGCCCCGGCAGCAGTCTTGAGCGGAGTGCCCACGGAACTCTCACGCGTCTCATAAAAAACTCACATACATACACTTGTGTGTATGTATGTGAGAGCATCAGTATCTGAACCTTGACCCGTTCATACGCAGCCGATGTCTTAGATGGCGAAAATTCGCCACCACAAGCCGTGGCACGGCTCCTGACCACAAGAAGGCGAGGTGTGTAACTCACGGGACTTGAGTGATTTGGGTGTCTTGTGAATTTCTGCTCAAGTATGTCAGGAGACGTGTGTCGGAACTACCCCATGGGCTCGGTAAATCAACGAGAAGCATCCCACTTGTCGACCTGAATTTGGCGCAATGTGTCGAGAGTAAAATCCAGTACCTGTCGAGATTGCTTTGTCACTAAATGATAATCATGGCGATAGATCCCAGCTGTGTGGGCGTGACGACCGTCGTCTGTCGTTTCGGGAGCATTGTGAATGGCGTCCCAGGAGCACACGTGACGTTCCTGGCGCGCCTGCAACGCACAGGCCCAACGCCATCAAGTACCTCTCAGAGGAAAAAGCGCGTTACAAAGAGAAATCCGCAGCCACACTCGTCTCAGGTGTTTCACACGTTCGGCGTGATTTTTTTTCCCGCAGTTTCTCAAGTGCAGAGAGGAAGATGTGCGCTTGATTGGAGCATCAAGACACTTTCCAGTCATGCAGGCCATGAGCGACCCTGAAGACGTCGATTACAGTGAGGCCCTGCTGTCAGACGCGTTGAGGTCGGGCCATTGCACAGAGTGGGCCCAGCACCACACACCAAGAAGGCAGGAATTGGGGTCGACATTGGCAGCACATCCGTGAAACTCTCTATCGTCTCTGAAGCACAACCCCTCTAGACTGAATTGTTTGATGTCGACATGATGGTGGACAGCGCGACGCGCCCGGCAGTCATTGCCAAATTCCACGCATTAGTTGCAGACGCAAGCATCGGCCTTCGATTCGAAGATGGGCTCAACACTCTCTTAAAACCGCACTCAACATGCCACGCAATGACCTGCTCAAACGCAGTAAGTGCGGTGCTTACAAAATCAGCTACACAGAAGACGCGGAGAAGCCTGGAGCAGAGAGCGTCATGATGTTCAATATATTCGTCGTTGTCTTGAACGTAATTGCCATCCTTTCCAACGCAAACGACTCTCTCCCCGATCTCCAGGCACTGACAGCTACCACCAACTGCTACTTCGGCTTCTCAGTCCCGAGTCTTGGTGACAGAAAGCACGTCAAGATCCGGAAGTGGCTGCACGCCATTCGAATGGTCTTTGCGCTGATGGTGGCCGATCCGGGTAGGATTCTTGACTTGCTGCAGGTGCTAATGAACTGGCCAAGCTCGGTGCTGGAGGACCGAGAAGATTTGATCACAATCATTCAGGAGCTTGGGGCTTCCATTCCCCGGATGAGCTTCCACCCCGAGGCGCTTGCACAGGGGTTCATGTGGACGAAGCTGGACGAAGTGCATCGACATCCGTCGAAGGCATTCAGAGACAAGCTGGACCGCATGCAGGAGAATGCTGATGTCGCCCAGATCATCGGCCTCCTGGATATGGGGGGGAGCGCGTGCGACATCAGCGTGTTGCTTTGGATGCTACAGGGCATGCAACACATCTTCGAGTGCCGCGTACGGGTGTGTGTTATTCGTCGCCGTTTTGCGCAATCATCACTGGACAGCAGAGGGGGGAATGACATGATAGACTGTGGGGCATCGCATTTGTCGATGCCTTAATCGTGCACCACAGATTCTCGTCAGATGTTTTGTGTACAGAGCTGGCACCATCACCGCGTCACTAGCTACTGCCAATTTGCAGCAGCATACCTTGAGAAGGAACTATTTTCAACCGCTTATTAACAAGCACCGGTATACGAGACAAGGTCGTGAAGAAGGGGTCTACACACTCGTGAATGTTTACATTATGAACAGATGAGATGCGGAATGCAGCGCACTCGAGCACTGCAGCGCAGACAAACGCTGACATCCGTAGCTAAGGATGGGAGGGTTCGCATGCTTGTGACCTTTCAGTCTCACGCAGGACATGCATGAAGGCTATGGTGAGGGGTCGAGGCGTTCAGGTGGCTGGCGAGCACTTTCGACTGGCGGTTGAGCAGGCTGGTCTCAAGCTCATTCGCATCATATTCGAAAAGATGGCTGCGGCAAATCTGCTGCCAGAAGAACTGACGAATCTGGGTTACGACCAGCTTGAAGGGGCGGGCCACTTCCCCCCTGCTTGGGCTGATCGGGCAAACGAGCCCCGGGCGGGAGGCCAAAAAGAGCATCAAAACGTTCACCGGCTGGTTTAAACACGTCTGAGAGAGCTGCGAGGTGATAGATGGCCGGCCAGCTCATCAGGTCGCGGCCTGGATTCACAACATGCAAGACTTGCTTCGCTCCAAGGACTTCTTCCACGCAATCTACGCTGAGCGGGATAGCCTTCGTCAAATGCAGCACTGCACAGCGGTGATTGATCTGGATGTCGCACTGCAAGACACCATTCTCTTGATGGTGAAGGCGGGGCACCCGGTCGCGACTGCGTTATTGAAATGCATTCAGGACGCCGTTGAAGTCGCGCTTGGCAAAGCCCCACACGACCTCGAAATGCTGCGGCGTGTGCACGGGAGCGACAATATGCCGAGCCGAATCGCTCTTCCAAAATTCATTGTGGAGGGCTGCAGCCACCGCATCCTGCAGTCCATCAGGCCCTCGAACTTCACACAGGACGACCTGAAGACTGCATTCGCATGGAGGGGGAGGGCTCAAAAGGCCAACTTTGAACAACGCCTCTTCTTCTCTGTGAAACGCGGAGGCAATGACGACTTCAAGGCAAACGTGGCAACGGGACTCGCGGTCATGTCATTTCCCGATGGACACAGGCAGAATCTCCTCGATTTCTCTGTGTCGTTCTCGGACGACACACTCTCTGCAAGCGCGTTCAGGATGCTCAGGAACGGGAGGGGGCAGGTGTGCTACAAAGCGCCTGCAGGGGAGGGGACGCGCACTGGTTTGGGGCTGAGCAGATGCAGCTTCTTCACCAACTTGAGGGGGACCAGGTCTTCAAAGGCAACGGCCGAAAGTTCCACTACCAGGACACCGACCGCGCCGACCGCATAGTTGACCTGCGCACAATTTTTGTGAAGTCCTCCATCCCGTCTGCCGAGCGGACGCAAAGCAACCGTGTCTTCCCGTACTCCTTTGATGGGCCAAACGACAGCTGGGAAGTGCTAGAGGAAGTGGGAAGGAACTCGAGGGTTGGCCAGGTTCGCGATGACATGTTCTGCTATCTGCTGCCGAGAGCCCAGAGCACCCGGATCAGCTGATGATGACTCAGGATGCACCAGTGCTCTCGGTAGCAGAGGACCAACTTTGCAGTAGTGCTTGCGCGCATGCATGAGGAGACGCTGGCTGACGTCCTAGCTGACGGCTTCTCAGTCCTGGACCTTGAATTCGTGACGAGCTCACAAACGCAAGCTCCGTGCTGGAATTTTGGGCCATTGCCACGTGCCTCCGGGGAAAGAAGAAGCATACGGTGCCGATCTGTGTGGGCACGTTCATGCCGGTGACTGGCTCGTTTCGCATGCGCGAGGTGAAACCTGTGCAGTGGTCTGCCGACCCAGAGGCCCAGTTGTGCGATGCGGCCCAGTGCCGGTGCGTTTCTTTGTTGAACTGTGGTTCTCTCGTGACAATGCGCCGAGATCAACATTCTGCTTCACAGCAGAGTGCTTTACATTTGTGACCACTGTTTGCTGTACCATACGTTGCGCGTGACCATCTTGTTGGTATTGAAAGTGCCATCAAAGCACGGTATCGATTGTGCGAGAAGCAAGGTCACGATTGTGGATCGTGTGGTCCGTGCACTTCCAAGTGGCATATGCTGTGAAGTTCATGTTGTGTTAATTTAACACATCTGAACTACACATATGAACGCGAGACCGTCGGTCCTTATAGCCGTGCTTTGTCGAGGGATGTCACTGACTCCTTGCCTTTCCACGAGCAGGCACAGCCATCGGAAGCCAACCATGACGCCTCCCGGTGATGCTGTGCTTGAGCACGATCAGTCGCGCATTGAGTCCTTCGCGGGTGGACTCGACCCAAGGCAATGACCTCGCAGAGCCAAGCACCTCTCGCGCGTGGCAAAGCAGTCAACCAATACTGCCTGCCAAGCGCACAAATTCCGGGTCGTTCTGCCCGCCCCGCTTGTTGAAAGTGAACTTCGCCAAGCCTCGACACTCAACAAGCGTTGGGACCCAGGAGGGTGATACAAGCCCCGAGTAGCTCAGAATGCAGCAGACCCAATAGAAAGCGTCCTTTAGACCTGTGTTCTCTATGTTAACTAATGAAAAGTGACGCACCTGTTTAGCTCCCGCGCTGACTTTTGCAAAGGCGTCCTTGAGCCAGTATGCGGTGGGTATTACCTCCCAAGCAGGCTGCTGATGTGGCAGTGAGAGTGGCAGGATGTTTGTGTACTGGGCCCTGGAAGCGCTGACAGGTGTTTACATACATAGGGAGCATGCCACAAGCGCTAGTGACAGCGTGTGCTGCCTGTATCACGGCAGTCAGTCTTCGCCGCTCGCACTGTGAGTGAATAACTTATTGTGAATGACATATTTAACCATTGTTAATGACTTATTTGATTGCGTTATGATATGTAACCACTGCTTTCTTAGCCTGACCGTAAGTGGATGAGGTTACCTTTGTCAAGCTTGATGGGAAGAAGAAGTCCATCCAGGCAACAAACGATTCAACCTCATCAAAGTATGTCAACCAAACAAATTGCACCACAGGCATGTGATTGACCCCTGAAGCATGGGGGAGCCATCTCATGCTGTTTGATTGCCTTGCGAGTGAAGCATGAGCGTGCGCCAGGCACATCATTGTTTGTGGTTGTTTGTGGTTGTACGCAACAGTGGTTTGGGTTGCCCCAGCATCTGCCATGCCATGAGCCTCGCTTACAAAGGTGGCCTTGGATTGCATGCTAACCAGGTGCCAAAATAAATACGCCTGATGCTTTGCCTGAGAATTTGAATCTGAGTCGCCAAAACAGCACCTCCCATGTAGTCAAACAACCTACAGGGCTGGAACATAGCTGGTTTGCTTCAACACCCAAGGGGGTGGCAAACAAAAAGGCAAAGGAAGAATTATGATGCTTGCCACACATGCATGCACTTGCAATGTCTCTGATTTCTCCAAGGCGAAAAAAAGCTGAGCAAAACAAAGTGAGGAGCATGAAGGACTTGAAGGCCCCGAGACCACACGGCAATGTGAAACAACGCATGCAATCAGCAGTCATGCAGCTATTGTAACAGCACTGCAACTATGTGTACTGATTTTTGGACATTTGTTTATTCTCCTGCTGACTATGAGTGGCTTGAGATCCCATGGCACAAGTTTTGTTGATCCCATGGCCTATGATAAACGAAGCAAGCTCATACATTAAGCAGGCTTCTTGCTTATGCTGAGCGTCGCAATTTGCAGCCGTGTGAGCTTGCAAATACTGCATTGCTCATGGGGTGCTGAATTAGAATTGCCGCTTGAAGAAGCTGGCGAGGTGACCTATCGGGGATAGCCCCAGAAGGCTGTTCGGTGCCAGCTCCGACCCACCACTTCCACAAGCAGAGTCACTTGACTGCCTATGCTCGGCCGTAGCCCCCGGTGCCGTGTCCACTGGAGGCTGTTTTGCATCGGGAGCCAGGGCAGGGGTGTTTTTATTCGAAGCTGCAGACTTTGCCGTCCACCACTTTGAGCTGGTGGCACCCGACGCATGCTTTGACGTGACCGTGCTGGCCGATGAGTGGACCGCGCTCACAGCGCTTGCAGCGCGACGATGACTCTGCGAGCGGTGGGGAACGGAGGAGGTGGAGGTCAGGGCTGCGGGGCCGGGGTGTGAGCTCGTCAAGCTCAATGGGGATGCCGCTGAGTAGCTTGTAGGAGACACACGCTTTGGATTGGGCGATGACGAGGATGCGTTCACGGACATGGCAGAGTGGTTGGGTGACACCATGGAGTGCTGCAGTGAGGTGGGGGCAATGTGGTGGTCAGGGTGAGGGCGAGCGAAAGGCGATTCGCGCTGCGACGAGTACGAGCCACACGAGAAGCGCGGGGTGATAGGGGTGATCTCGGACGACGCAAGCACGCTCAGGCGGGAGGCCATATTGGCGTGGCACGGCGAGTCTCGGAATGGGTCATACGAGCCAGTCGAAAAGGTGGGCGTCGGGGGCTGGTCGTCGTGCATGCTCGAGTGCAGGCTAAAGCCCGAGAGGCCTGTGGCCTGAATCAGGGACGCTTGGAAGGAGGTGTGGCAACTCTTTGAGAACTCGAGCTCTTGGCCGCGGTGGGGCTCGCTCTGGGCGTGTGACTGGGCTGAGAGATGAGCGTGCTTTCCGGACTCTTCCGTGCTGATGCCAGACGCGGTCGTCGCCACAGAGACCGTTTTGCTCGTGCGTGATGGCTGCTTGTAGGCGTCGCTGAGACTGCGCTTGTGCCCGGAGCGAGGCCCATGCCACGTCAAAGAGGACAAGGGCGAGTCATCGGAATCGTGGCTCTGCGTATCACTCCCGAACGAGCTGTTGTCGTACCCAGCCAGCAGGCCCTTGTAGTTGTTCAGCACGGCGGAGAACGTGGTGGTGACGTGCGTGGGCGCGCAGGATAGACGGCTTTCCCGTTCACTCAGTCGGCACATAGACGGGTTGACCGAGCTGTTGAGGTGCTCAACGACCATGTCCGGGTTGAGCTTGAGGGCGGGCAATTCGTCGTCTGCTGGCAACGCCACTTCCGCAAGTGCAGCGGCCAAGCTACTCCTCTCGGCCGTTGGCGCCCGCGTGCCTGACTTGGGCGCCACAACCAAGGCGGCGAGCGGTTTCAACGACATCGCGGGCGGCGTATGAGGGGGGGGATTGCTGTTTGTTGCCAGCGGCGGGCTGCCACTTGCGGCGAGGCTGACGGTGCTGGATGCGGGAAGGGCTGGTTCTGGCGTGAGTGCGACAGTTTGGTGTTTGCCTGCGCTCGTTGTGTCTTGCTTGTCGGAGCTGCTGAGGACGAGAAGCGGGACTACCTTTCCTTCGGGTGCTGAAGAGAGGCTTTCACCGGCCGGTTCCGTGGATCCCGTACGAACCGCTGGTGGAGCAATGCTGTGACTCGGGAAGCTGCACACACAGAAGGCATTCTTGGTATCCTGCTCTGCTCATGTTGGCTGCCATTGTCACGGCTGTGTGGCTTGAGCCTTACAAGGCAGTGCACTGTGGAAAACTGGGATTGTTGCCTCCATATCTTGGGATTTACATGCAAGCCAAGCACTGGGCAAAATGCGAGCTGCCTTGGGTACTGGAGGCCACTGCTAGCTTGTCATCGTATCCCGATCAAAACCCGCGCAATGATGATCCAAACCTTCATCTATAGCTCAGTTCTGTTTGGTAGTGAGGTCTGGTCCACCTCACAAGTCAATAGACGCTGCTTTGACGTCGTCGCAAAGGAGGCGATGCGAGCTGTGATGGGATTGCAGTGTTCAGAAGTGGCCTCAGAAGTCTTGTTCACAGACTTGGGCCTACTGCCCCCCTCGCTTCTAATGGATGCCTCTAAACAATGCTATGACAAGCATCTGTCCACTTTACAGGGAACTCGATGGTGTAAACTGGCAAAAGCGAATCGTTTCCCGGGGCACAGAGCAGTCGGACGCCCGAGGGTAGGGGCCAATTGGCAAGGAGAGGTGCAGAAATTTTCAGCGGACATTTGCCACGACCTGAATATCTCTGACATCTTCAAAGCCCCTACAAAACAGCAGGTCGCTAGGCGAATCTCCTCCAGATCTCAAGGGGGAGTGCGTGTAGTGAATGTGTCAGTGCTGGAAGCAGAGGCGTTGCCTACTAATGAGGTTGATAGGCAACACCTCCTTGACAATATCTGGAGTTGGTACTTAATTCAAGGGAAAGCCAGATATGTTGCATCGCCGCATTCTGCGGTGCCATGGAAGTGGGCGTGCATCGGTGAACAACCACGCAGGCTTGCACCATATCTGTCAAGTTTGTCCTCTGTTCGGGCTCGTACTATCATGAGCGCTAGGAGTGGTAAGCTGTTTGCCCTACGAAGCCGACTTCAAAATCAGACTTACGAGTTTGTGGATCCCGTACAGTATCACTGCAAGGACTGCGAAGAGCATTTGGGGGATGCTCACACAGGCTGTGTTCACTGTACCGTGGATTGTCCCATCTTGTGGCCAAAAATAGACCAATTTCTTGAAACGGTTGGAGGTCTTGGATTACAAGGTGGGAATTTGGCAACTAAATTGGAATCTCTGTTGGGAGTTGATCTCCTGACAAAGATTTTGAGTGTGGGTTGCGACGATCTCCCAAAGGAATTGACGGGTCGTTTTTGGTCAGCCGTGGCTGACCTCCTTTCTTGCAGGGTACAGGACGAAGAGGATGAAGACATGTCAGGTCAGGTTATGGTAAGTCAGGCTGGTCCAGGTACGCTTGCCTCAGGTGATGGTAATGATAACTCTGATTCCCAAGTAGTTCTTGGAGTTGCCAATGTCCATGTGGATGCGGTAGTGTTGTAAAAAGATACATCATCATCATCATCATATCGCACCCACATTTACCACATCTCTTTCCCGACGAATTCCACGTTTTGGTAACATAATATCAGTGCGCTACAGTTGTTCTCTCGGGTCGCCACCAGTCTGTAGATTGGTAGGGTGTGAAACATACCTGAACGAATCCAGCTTCGCCTTGTTGGATTTGGTTTCTGTGGTCAAGGAGGGGCCGGCCTTACTTTCAAAGGGAGATGCCATGGAGCCACCCTTGACAGCCTGCTTCTCGAGAAACGCGAACCTCACGCGTTCCGCCGAGTTGATGGCAGTCTTCCTCGTGTGCTCAGCAGAGAGGAGGGCTGTCGCCCTTGCGCGTTCTGCTGACATCAGGGCAAGCATTCTGACGCGCTCGGCTGAGTTGAGGGCGCACAACCTGGCATGCTCGGCAGAATTGAGGGCAGAGATTCTAGAGTGCTCAGCGGAGTTTAGGGGAGATGCCCTGGAGCTTCCTGCAGAGTTGAGTGGAGAGCCGCGCAGACCTCCTGCCCTTGGATGGCCGCGCAAAGGCTGAGCCTGCAGAACACCAATTGCTCAATTTACTTCAAAGATTCTGAGTATGGGTTGCATTGACCTCCCAAAGCAATTGACGGGCCGTTTTTGGTCAGCTGTGGCCGACCTCCTTTCTTTCAGGGAACAAGACGACGAAGAAAAAGACATGCCAGGTCAGGCTATGATAAGTCAGGCTGGTCCAGGTACGCTTGCCTCAGGTGATGGTAACGGTAGCATTGATTGCCAAGTACTACTTGGAGTTGCCAATGTCCATGTGGATGCCGTAGAGTTGTAAAAGAATAAAATCATTCGCTCCATGCACACGCGCAACACACCAGCCTGGCGCATTTTATGTTGCAGATGAATGGAAAAAAGCACTTAGGTGGCTAATTTCAGCCTTCATGTCTGCATTGTGGCGCAAAGCAGCATGCTGCGTTTGAACATGTGAAGCACATACAGAGACGAGTACTGACACTCGAATTCAATTGCAGAATGTAACATGGGAAGACGTAAACGACGGCAATGATGTTGCATGGAGGCAGGCAATCTGTACACAACGCGCAGTAATGCGCACCAGCACACGCATCTTGGAGCCATCATAGGGCTGGAGGTACGATGCTTTCAGGCTCCTGGAGGATGCCGCTGAGTTGGCCAGGGAGGATGCCACGTGGTGCAGGCTAGCGGTGAGCGGGCCAATGAACTGACTTGAGGTCCCCATCTCTGCATGGCGCCTCACCTCTGCTGCCATCAGCTGCAGCTCCTCCTCCTCCCTCAGGTCAGCCATCATTGTTGCGTGCTTCCGGTCCTCCACCAGAAGCTTTTCCTGCACGCAGTGCAGATGATCGCTTACACTGTATACCGCTGGAATGTGCTGTGAAAGGACCGCCACTCTGACTGCTCCCAACGATTGAACGGTGTTGGCTAACCAGCTTTGGCGCCTTCTGTCACGGTGAGATTTAGGTCTTAGTGCAGGACAAGTCACGTATGGTCAACTGAGAGCACGTTCAATGTTACTGTGCAAAGTAAGAAGCCTATTTGAGCATGGCTATGCTCCGCATTGGCACATACATGCCCTCTACCATAGTTCCTATTTGTATCAGGTTTATAAATTGTTCACGAGGCTGCCTGATCCCTTTTGATCCCTGATGTTAGGGCAGGGCCAAGTCGCAGGCAACCATGTGCCGGTCATGTATTGACATGGCTGGCCGGGGTATGGATTGTTGAAGCAAAAAGTGGCAACGGAGCATGGAAGATGCTGCAACGGCTGTCAAACATGTCTCACACCTTGAGGGCTTTTGACTTTTCAATCCGTCTGATCTCGACCTTGACTTCGCGCATGAGCGCCTGCTTGCCTTCTTCGGTCTCCTCCTTCAGCTTCTCCTTCTTCTGCTCTTCTTGCACTGTCTTCAGGAACGACGGCTTGGCAGGCTCGACAACAAGGCCTGCCTCAGCAAGCTGCCTCTGAGCTTCAGCAATTCCTCTGAGGTGGGCAGGCAGCTCTACTGCCTCAGCAGCCCGTTTGTGTAAGCGAACGTTATACAGCAGACACCCAGCAACTGAGACTATGCCCAACAGACCCAGAGCCATCAGACACAAGGTGGCCGTGCTGCACCAGAGGCTTCGGCACGCCTTGACGATTGGAATGGCCAGCTCAGCGAATTCCGAGTCAAGATTGATGTAGCACAAGTAGATGGCGCCAGCCTGCATGCAATGCCGCGCCCTTCATGCCACAGTACATGCTGCCAAGAGAAACTCGCGAGCAAACGCTCCTCAGAGGCTTGGTGAGGCACGAGCACGCGTTGCCTCAGGGCGAGACAAGAAAGCAGCGCTCCGAGGGACCGTATCACAAGTAAAACACATAATGATGTGGATGTATCGTTGTACACAACTACCGCATCCACATAGAATGTTGAAACACTGCACCAACAGTACTTAAATGCATGATGTATGTACTGAGAAATTTCACAGGTTTTGGTTAGCAGTCGCTCATCTCCTGTCTTGCAGGGTCGACGCAGAAGATGACTTGTCAGGTCGGGGTATGGTAAGTCGACCCGATTTAGCCATGCTGCTTCGGGTGATGGTAATGGTAGCACTGATTCCCAACTACTCTGAACTAGCCAGTGTCCATGTGGATGCGGTATCAGTAGGAGATAGGGCGTTGAAAAGATACATCATCAGACATCCTTCAACACATGTACTGATACAAGATAATGGCACCATCCCCTTATGGAGCTGTGCATGCACTGCAAGTGCTGAGCAAAGGAGAAGATTGTCATGTTCGGGAGGAGGGGTCGGAGTACGCACCAGTCTGCGTTGGGGCTTTGTCTCAAAAGCTTTTTGAAGCCGGATGTTGAGATGCAGGTATTGCCGAGGGCCGATGAGGAAGTTGTCGGCGCTTCTCACCATATAGGCATGGTACATGCGTGGGACCAGCTCTGCTGACGTTCGGACCTTTTCGTCTCCTATCTGTATGTAGGGCCACGACTTGCCGAGGGTGTCCATGTAGGGTCTCATCCCATCAAAAGCGTCCTGCATTACATGCAGCCGTGTTATGCTGATGGCGATGACGACAAATCCACAGCTCCACAGTGCTTTGCTAGGCAGTGTGCTTTGTGGGTCTATATCTCTCAAACTGCATGATTATCTGGGGCAGAAATGGGGGTCAAACCCCATGATTGCGAAGCACTGCAGCTCCACATACACAGACACACACAAATCAGAGCCACTGCATTGTTTTCACATCAATGATGCTCCAGTGCAATACGAAAAATAGTACTATGGACTAGGAGCATGTCAGCAGCGTGCTATTTTTGAGCATGGACAACTATAATGACGTCGTGCATGAGTGGACTTGCAGCTTGATTGGCCGCAGTGCTACAATAGCGCCTCAAAGGGCGGAAAGTGCTCTTGTTGCACAGCATCTGGCGCACCTTTATAGAGAAGCCCTCGCCGAGACCGTACTGCCACAAGTCTATCCCAAGAGGAGCTGCCATCTCCGCGATAGCCAGCCAGCCTTCGAGGTTTTGTTGTGCGTACTGGAGACTACGGTCTGCCTGGATCTCATAGACTTGCACCCCGTTCTTGACCTGCTCCTTCAGCCTCTCGCGTCCAAAGAAAGCTATCCTCGCAGCATCTTCCCACCTGTGACCCGGCCCTTCCACCCGCTCAGAAGAGCACTGTGGCAGTCAATGCATGATCCACATCATAATTGAGGTTTCAGCCATACATGGTTACCATGTATTGAGACTGTGTGTCTGCACCTGAGGGAGCTCAGGTGGAGTCCTGGAGACCACTATCGTACGTTGAAATACCAACGCCATGATTGCCTGATACTTTCTGTGGTTGTTCCACAAGGCACACAGCCAAGAACATCGGAAAATAAGATATAAATAGCCAATATCTTTCACTGAACTTGAGAACAGATGATTGATATCCGTACATGTGAGTCCACATTGTCCTGGGATGGTTTACGGCTTAGTAAACGGCACGTTGAGGCTTCTATGTGTAACTCCCCGTGCACAACACGCACACATAGCATGCCATGCACATGCACGCGGTGAGCCTGAGTTTCTCTGACAGCTCGACAGTGCACCTCTATTGATAGCTAGTATCCTCATCATGCTCTGTGCCAAAGAAGCCACAGCTATTACCAATGCCTTCCCTCAGGTGGCTGCATACCTTCCGAGAAAGCGGTAGATTGCCATGATCTGGGCATCGAACCAGGTTGCGTGGTAATTGATGGATCGTCTCTCCCTGTACGCGTGGTCGCTGGTCTCCAGCCAGCCGACATACTGAGTCATCCACTCTGTGAGTGCATCTTGCTCGGCATCTCCCCACACAGGCGAGACCTTTAAGAGAGCCACTCCGTTGAGCATGTTTATCACCGCAGCCATGTCAATGATGCCCTGCACCGTCGGCAAATCGTCAGCAAGCCCAAGCTACTCATCGTATGAGACGGGGGGTTTGCTGGGCTGAGGGCTTGCAAACAGCAGGGCAGAGGCCCTTGGGACACATGCCGTGACCGTTGCATGGTATCACAGAATCATTCTTCAGCTGCGTATGAACTTTTGTAGCCAAGCAATAAGAGGAGTTGGAATAAGATGGCATGGTGGGTGACGCCAATGGCAAATCTGACTGATTCTGGGTTGTGTCTATCAGCACCACATTGAGCATAGCACAATGGTTGCCATGAGCCTGTAAATGGGCTTATCTTTAGTAACTGAACTGTTGACCCTCATTTCTACTCGGGTCGGTTCAATATGACAAGTGTGCAGCCATCAAGAATTGTGCTACAGCCCTATACTTCCCATGCATATTACATTCCAAGGCTTTGAGGCTCTGAGAGAACGAAGGTGGCCATGCTCCAGGCCGATTCAGCCCGATGTGCCATTCTGCGCGCAGGGCACTAAGTACTGCTGGGTGTCCAAGGTGTGTTTCTCCGGAATATTTATGTCTCTCTAGCAGAAGGACTGACCAGAGGGATCAGAAGGCGAGAGAGAAGCCCTCAAGAGATGCAACGGCCAAGATGGCAAGAAGGCAAGCACCTGAGGGCGACCATCCGAGGAGTTGCCGCGAATGATCTGGGCGTATTGCAAATGAGGCGTCATGGACGCTTCACTGTCCAGAAACCAGCGAAAGACCTTGTCCCTTGCGCGTTTGGCGTATGCAACATTGCCGGTGTAGAACCAAGCGAGGCCCAGCCAGCCCACGTTTTCCATGGTGAGCCTCAAGTGCTCACCGTTGGGAGCAATCTCGTAAATTTCAGGGTTGATGCCGGGCTTCCGTCTGTACGGAATGCCTGCTGGGTTGGCGCTGGACTTGATGTTGGGGAACCAGTGCTCTGCCAGGGACACATAGTCGCGCCGGTTGCCTGACACTGCTATGAGCGATTTGTTGCGCACATCAAACACCGGGAGATTCATCACGCTGCTGTCCACAAAGTCTACCAAACCCTCCACTGCGTCGAGCGCCTGCAATGCTGCTGCAACGTAAGCTGCAGTTGCCATACCTCAGGCACGGTAGCACCGATTCCCAAGTAGTTCTTGGAGTTGCCAATGTCCATGTGGATGCGGTAGTGTTGTAACAAAGTGCATCATTACATCACATAGATAATGGCAGGAAATAGACAACAAGAAACATTGACAGCACATTCGAAGTGACACAGCTCATTGAACGTCAGCGGTCGGAACAAGCAAGCCTGTCATAAACGCGCAGCCGCTGGCACGAGCTAAAACTTGAAGAGAACGACGGTACATGATAGCATTGCCCCTACATAAGCCGATGCTGAGTTCCCGTAGCGCATTAGTGACAAATCCATCCTTGATAACATCACCCCCAGCACTCGCTGTTATCGCCAGGGTATTGAGCAGCTCCATCGCCGGCTTGCCCATGCGGCGGAACGTCTCATGTGACAGCGGGCTGAAGGCGTAGCCATTGGGGTCAGCGGATTGATACTTTGTCCGCTTCAGCTGATCCCGTGCAGCTGCTGCGCCACCTTCCACTTGTGCGGCTTGCACGTGGGAGGGTGCGCTGGGGTGCACAACCGAGATGTCGGCGACTGTGAGTCCGCTCGGCAATACGAACAAGATGTCTCCGCGTGCCGCAGAGTGTGGTGCGATGGCGGCAGCTTGAGCGCCTGGCAGTCTGCGGAGTGTCGGTTCGGATGATGCAATCCCAGCGCGGGAGGCAATGCGGCGCCAAATCTCTGTGAGAATATTTTGGCGCAACGTCATTGACGTGCACTGGGACCGGCAGGTCATTGCGTGGTCGATATCACCTGCTTGCATGTACTGCCCACAGCAGCACCGAATGCCAGGTGCAATGGCAGGCATTTGCGTAAGGCCGAGACGGTGGCGCATGGCGCTGATGAAGTCAGAGTCTGGGAGCTGCAACGCCGTAGAGAGTGGCAGCGTGTCCATCCATATGGAGGAGGCGCGGCACGTGCAGCTGCGCATGCGAGCTATGTCGCGACGGCCAGCTTCGGTGTTGGCGTCGAACGAGGCCAGGAGGTCGTCGCTGCGGCGTTGGGCCACGAATCGCGCGTAGTTGCGCTGTACGTCGGGAGGATGGTGTCAACGCAATCCTCGTCAATGTTCAGCGCCTCCCGGGGCCAGATGGCTTTCGCCTCACCTTCGGCGTGCAGCGCCTGCCATGTTTGCTTGAGGGTGGCACCGATGGGGCTAGCAAAGGGGTGGAGTTGCTGTGGCCCGCCACGCAAGGTGGTCTCCGCCATGGCTGCCGCGGATAGAAAGACAGCCTGTACCTCCAGCGCAGTGGTGGCACGGATGCCCATGCCACCGTGACGTAGTGGCAGGGTCAGTTGGCCGGCGCGCACGTCGGCTTGTTCTGGACGTCGCACGATGGCAAACGTGGCCTGCGCTGCTTTGGCCTCAACGCGCTGAATGGAATCACCCACAAGATTCCATGGGGTGAAACGCGGCAGGCGGGCGATGCGCATTTGCGCAGACGAGCGCAAGATCGTGAACTTATCTTGTGCCGCAAGCGGGGTGCCGAGCAGTGTGTCAATGCTGCTGCAGATGATGTCAGCCTGCTTTTGTGCATCAAAGTGCATCATCATCATCATCAGGCACCGCTTCGCTGTCAACATGTGCACAGATCTAGGTGCAGCTGGTGGTTGAGTCAGCACCGAGAGCTTACTGCTTACCGGACAAAACAAGATTGCTGCATGCAGACACTATCGGCACCCGAAACACATCTTCCTCCTAACAAACTGCCATCTGACCATTGTTGAATTCGAGCATGCCCCGGCTCCGTGCAATGTCCAGGACTGTAAAGACAGAATCAATCGGGAACCACGCCATGTCTCTGAAGGCGCGCACTGCGCCGACCGGAACGTGCCCAAGAGGCTTCGGCTTCATGCCCGATGCAAGCGCAGGGGGTACACACTTCCATGCATTTCAGCAAGCATGACACCGCTGATTCCGGAGGCCTGGAGTTAGATGGCTGTGACAGTTCGCCAAGAAGGGCGGGCTTTCACGCTGCCAGAATGGGAGGATGAGTGCATTGCGGCTGAAAATGTGGTCATGGGCTTTCCTTTCATGTGACATTCTTCTTGAGGGGGCTGACAAATGGCAGAAAGACGCACCCTTGTTAGCTTTTGTTTGTACAGCTGTTTGTTCCTCACCATTGTTGGCATGTCCCACCCAATCAGCTGAGACTGCTTGGCAGGATCTATCCCAGCAACCACGTCCGTGGGGAGTGTAGGTAATGCCGCGAAGTTGTCATAAGGAAGCGGAACAAGGGGCAGCACTTCCACATCTTGCAGACTGCACACCGGTACTGACATTGCGGCTGAACCAGGGCCTCATCCCAGCATGCGCACATGAAGCTATTATAACAACGTTTGCCTACCTGGTGGAGGCGTTCGAGCATGATAACAATCCACGCGACAGCATCCGCATTTCCCCACGAGATTTACCAAAACAACTAGCCGGATTGTGAAAACGTCTGCAGCTGCCAAGCAGGCCGTGACGTCCTTACACAGGTGATCGTGACGCGTGCTTTTCAATAGCTGATGCAGTTTAAGCACACGAGTAAGCGACATGGCCCCTTGGCGGGCGAAGATACTCGTGCAAGTTGGCATCCTATTATATGCATCCGACCACTCATGCGTGTGAGACTCCGTCAGGTGGCGTTGCTATCTCACAAGAAATGGCTTGGGACGGTCTAGGATACTTCAATGCAAGTATTGGAGCATCTTTCCTTGTTTCTGTCTATCTGGACTCGTTGCACATGCAGTCATGGTGAGGCTTCTTGGAGCATGCACTACCCAGCGATTGTATATAAGCCACCAGCTTCATCCCGACGCCCAACCAGTGACCTTCGTACTTGTGTAACATTATGCATAGATATAATTACCTCCTTTCTTGAGCTTGAGCCAGAACGGCCAGCAAACTGGCAAACGCGATCCCCCGCAGGAACTCCATGCTCGCACACTGTGATGGCCTGTCCTTCCTGTCGATCAGGAACGCATCACATGAGATAGAATGATACACACAATAATGAAACCGCAATGTACTGTAAAATCGGTGGAGTGCCAACTTTCAGGTATGGCGCCCTGGTTGCTCCTGAAACCTGTGGAGGGTCAGTTGGCGCGATAATCTCAAGTGCAAGAGTGCCGTCTCGCAAGGAGCCTGCATTGATCGACGCCTAATGTAACTTGTTCACCCTGATAAATCCTCGAGAACGATGCTACATCATACGCGAACTGAACCGCGTATTGTTCCACAGCCTGCTTCCTACGGTGTGTGAATAGTCAGTTCGAATTCAAACTGGTCTGACTCGGACAAAAAGTATATGCACTTGAGAGATTGTAAGCCCGGTACTTATCGAAACGCAAAAAGACTTACAAGAGCGCAGCGAATATCGTTAGACGCACATTGATGCGTCCTTGTGAGCGGCCCACGCCAGTATTGGGCACATGGCAGGGACATCCACTCGTGAGCAAGAAATCCCTTCGAAACTTTGCGGACGCTGGCGTCCTTGTTTGCCGCTCGCAACTCGACGAGGGGCGTGGAAGGCCGTATTAACTTCCGAATGTTACCGATATACTCGCATGTCTCGAATAGTAGCGTTATTTATCGCCGTGCAGTTGTTCGTTATCTCTGAACAACTTTCAACATGGGCATCGCGATGTAAATGACTACTACGCACGTTGCCATGCAGCTCGACTGAAATGTGTTGTTGTTTCCGATTCGAAAACTGCAATCTTGCGATGCGATGCTGGTGTCGAAATCACGGAATTCGAAACAAGTCGACGCTTCATCACAGAATCAAACGACTCTGATAAAACTGAGGCGAATAGAGAAATCGACATCTTGGGGTGCCCTGAAAGGAGCACACCAGCGTGTGCTCATGCATGAATCAACAATTCAAACTACATATCTCAGTACAATATATCGGGGTATTGTACTGAAATCATATGTGATGCCGGGCGGTCAACACTTCCGCATTCAGTTCTCACGCCAGCGCTAGCGTGACGATCACGGGTGTGACTGCGTGACAGCGTGACGGTGACTCATGGCGTGACGGTGTGACACCGAAATGTGTGCTCGAGTGTTTCGGACGGCGTGAGAAGCAGTGCAACACTGTGGTGCTTATGTTTTCTGTCCATTGTTGCTCAACCGACAACGTTTGGGGAACCACTTCGACATCTACGACCGTCACACCATCAGGTGCGCAAACATAATGCAACGCTTGCTCATGCGAGCAGTACCTCGAGAAACACGCATCCAATGAGCTAATCCAATGTATGTGGACGCTGTCATGCATGCACACATGTGCACACAAGATTGATGTAGAAATTGTGGAGTTACCTTGCCAAGAGAAGCATCCTATAATTTATGAGACCACGTCCACGGAAGTCGAGCCAGTGTCACGACTTCAATGTATCAGACGCATTCATACATTCGTTCATCACGATGTTGCACACACGTGGCAAGTGGAAATCGCCGATTGTCAAGGCGTGGCGGGGGTTTACCCAGTATGACGCCACTGACACATTCATGCAGTTCATACATCAAGATAAGCACACGCCCGAGGATACATCGCGCCTGTGTTCAGAAAATCTGTCGACTATATGCTCTCAGCTAGCGACAGCTCATGATATATTCACGCAGTTAGACATGTCCAGCACCGTGCGTACTGAGAGAGGACAAGTTAACCTCTTCAGTAAGCACGACGGAAGTGGTTCTGAGTCTAATCGAGGTGCAGGCTCTGCAACTCACCGGCGCGAGCGCTCACGCTCACGCGGTTCAGGCGGCTCTTCGCAGCCAGGCGGGGGGGCAAACAGGGGACGGTCTGCGAGTCGAGGCTCGGGACGCGGCGCAGGCCGGACGGGTCCCGGCGCCCGGTCGAACAGGACCGACGACGCGTCCTTCTCGGACGTCGTTCGACGACTCGCACAAGACAGGCCAGAGTTGGCGCCCCCATACCTCAGGAACCGCATGGGGCTCACGCCAGCCATGTCTCAGGCCCAATGCATGAACGCAATTGATCAAGGCGCGTGCATATTATGTCAGGGGCATCACGCCTACAAGCGCTGTCCGCTCTTCAAGAACGAGCACAAGGCGGCAGCGCTGGAATGGATGAGGGCGTACAGCACCGCACGGCAGGCTGCACGCGATACGCGCGCGGCCAACGCGGAAAAATGAGGGTGCGGGGGGGAGCCGGCACCGTCAGTCATGTCAGCTCCTCCGGGCAACCAACAAGGGGCTTCCACGTCAGGTCCCAGGTGTGCCCTCAGGATTCAGATGATGAGTTGTCAGAATGGTTGAACGTTTCAGCCCTTACTCAAGATGTTGTATTGTGTCTATCAGGCAAAGACCCTTATGACTCACATACAGCTCTCAGACATATGTCAGGCATAGATAAGGCTGGCCACACTATTCAGTTGGAGTTGCCCATGTCTTTGAGGAAGCATAAGGCATTTACTCCGTGGTTGGTGGAAGGGAGTACTGTAAACAAGCCCCACACTATCAGTCCTTCATCTCATGCATCAGTTGTCATGTCATTCTCCCCAAAGCCTCCTCCTCATGTTCAAGAAAGGGGTGCTTTTCTCCATAAGACGAGTTTCGATATGAGAATTGGGGGAGCAATGGTCAGAACTTTGTTGGATTCAGGAGCCAACGTAAGTGTTATCAGCAAGAAGTTTCTCACACGATTGGGAATTTCTTGGAAGTCAGGTAACTCCACAGACAGTGTGGGGGGGATTGGGGGTTATGTCAAGACCCATGGGACTGCTCCAGTCTCTATCAAGTTGGGTGAACACCACCCAATCCACACCTTTCAAGTCATGCCAGAAGCTCAACATGGGTATGAATGTATTATAGGGGATGACTTTTTGCACCCTTACAATATATTCCTTGAGTATCACGATACTGTCCATAAAGGCAAAGGTATTTGGTGGCACAGGCAGAGAGTATGTGGGCTTGCAGCGCAAGGTGGCTGCACCCATACGGGAGCCCCAAATATGCACCATGCAGAAACAGACAGATCACCAGGCAAAACCAGGTTCATGGAAAGAATTCAAGAAGCTACGCAGAGAAATTGAGCATGGTACTCAAGTAGCTTACAGAATACATGTCCTTCAGAAGGAAGTGGTAGATGTTCAGGAGGGTCGTTTGCGTAACGATAACCCGGTTCAGTTTTCACGGACCACTCATGAGGGTCGTGGGTGTGAGGATAACCCTGACGAGGTCGCTCAGCGAGACGACAACCCTACCAGGTTGCCGGCCTCAATTCAAGCAGTTATTCAGAAACACAGTGGTGAGGGAAGCACTTTAGCAGGAAAGATCCCACCCCACACTCATGCAGTTGGCTATGAATGCCATATAGACCTCGTTGAGGGTGCTAAGCCAGTGTACATCAGACAGTACAGACTCACACCTCTTGAAAGAGAAGAGCTCATCATGAGAATTCAGGAGTTCATTGAAAAGAGATGGATAGAGCCAAGTTCTTCCTCCTGGAACTCCTCAGTATTCTTTGCACCTAAACCTAATGGGAAACTAAGGTTCTGTGGGGATTTCAGGCATTTGAATGCGAGGACAGTACTCAACAGAGGTCCCATCCCCAATCAAGGTGAGCTCCTAAACAGTTTACAAGGGGCATGTGTATTCAGTGCATTGGATTTGGCATCCGGATTTTACCAAATTGCCATGGAAGAGGAAAGTAAACCATATACTGCCTTCCCCACACCGTTTGGATTGTATCAATGGTGTGTCATGCCAATGAGCCTCAGTAATGCCCCAGCCATCTTCCAGCAAGCCATGAACACTATCCTCAGAAAGCATATATTAGGAGGATACTGTCTGGTGTATCTGGACGATGTGATTATCAAGTCAAGTAGCATGGAGGAGCATGCTAAGCACTTAGATGCTGTGCTTACCTCCTTGCATCAGCATAACCTGTTTTGTCAATTACCCAAGTGTACATGGGGTCAAAGCCAACTCAAGTACTTGGGGCATATTGTGACAGGTCAGGGGGTGATGCCTGATCCCAATAAAGTAAAGGCACTCACGGACTGGGAGTCTCCACTCACGTTGATGCATCAGTTGGCGGCAGCACAAGCTGCAGATGCAAAATCAGAGGCTACAGTATTAAAGGAATCCATAGCCACAGAATGCAGACGATTCCTGGGGTTCATGAACTATTTTAATAGAATCATCCCTAAGTATTCAGACCTGGCTTGGGCATTACATGCCCATACCCAGAAAAATCCACCAATGTGGTCCTGGTCCTCAGAATGCACGGCTTCATGGAATCAGCTCAAGCTGTGCCTTCAGAATGCAACGATGATGTTCCATCGGGACTTCTCTTTGCCATTTCATGTGTTCAGTGATGCATCCACAAAGGCAATAGGGGGTGTCTTAATTCAGTTCAAAGAAGATATTCCCTACCCAATTGCATATGTGGCACGCAAACTCACGTCAGCTGAGGTGAATTATACCACCACAGAGCAGGAGAGGCTCGCCATGGTATATTGCTTTAAGCAATGGCGCTGCTATCTCGAGGGCGGTTCAGTTTTGCTGCACACAGATCATGAGCCACTTACATGGCTAACCAAGCAAGAACGGCCCAATCGCCGCCAAGCTCGCTGGTTGGAGTTTCTGGCAGGCTTCACGTATGAGGTTCTGTATGTCAAAGGTGACAGGAACGTTGTGGCTGATGCCTTGAGCAGGATGTTAACGCCACCAGCACAGGCACTCACGTTACCAGGGGATGATTGGCCTTTCAGTTCCAATTCCATGTGCAAACGCTCACGAAGTGTGCTGTACAGTGTCATCATGGACCCAGCAGAGCCCGTCCATGACCGGTCTCGCCTGATGCATCTAGCGATGGCAGACAGCATCAAGCTGACTCAGGAAAAGTTTCAAGTATGCCGCGACTTGGAGCAAGTGCGCGCTCAGATCCTCACGGCAATGACACAGTTGTCGCTGGCTCGCGAATCAGAATCAAGACTGGAAGCGCAACTGCAGGAGGTTCAGACCAGGCTCATTGAGGCCGACAGCAAGTGGTCTGCACCTACACAAGCATCCTCCTGGGAGGCCACACGCGCCGCACCCCGAGCAGCAGTCAGCGTGGGGATGACCAGTCATCAGGGGGTGGAACAGCCCGCCGTCGTGGTACGAAACGTGTTCATTTTGAGACTGATGAGTTGCATGACGCACACCTATTCAGTAATTCATCAGTACAGCATCCTCCCTCCACAGACCGCCGGACTAGTGGGCCAGCGAAATCCGGTTCACGTTCACGTTCATGTTCAGAATTATCAGAAGGTCATGGGAGTGATGCCGGTGAGAAAACAAGTACACTCATCAGCCCGGAAAGCTCAGGGGTAGAGGGGACTCCTGTGCCTGATCAGCCTGAGATGTCTACCGCCCTTCCACAGGAGACTGATCCCTCCCTAAGTGCTTATGAACTACTGGTAGAAGCGTTGTTTGACAGAATCGGGGCTGGGAAGAGAGGAGATACCTCTGTAGAGAACATCGCTCAACGCAAGGCATTTCAGTTATCAGAGGGGAAAGGCGACCTGTTGTGGCGGGGCAATCTCCTATATGTTCCAGATTGGGGGAGCTCAGGTCAGACATATTGTACTGGCACCATGATGTGCCATGGTGTGGGCATTTGGGGATTCAGAAGACACTCCAACTTGTCCAACGACAGTTCTGGTGGCCCAGCATTTCCACCGATATAAAGAACTACGTCCCATCATGTTACAAATGTCAGAGTGATAAGCCGGATAGGCGTAGAAAAAGACCACCGCTTACACTCATTCAGGCTCCTAGCAGTTGCTGGAGAACAGTGGGGGTAGATCTAATCGTAGACTTTACCCCATCAGCCTCAGAAAAGTATAATGCTATCGTGGTGTTTTGCTGTCACCTCAGCAAAATGGTCAGGCTGATACCAGCACACACCACTCTGACTGCAGCAGGGTTTGCAGAGCTGTTCTTCAAGGAGGTTTCCCTCAATATGGCATGCCTACCAAGATAGTCAGTGACAGGGGTCCACAATGGAATTCGGAACTTTTCAAGACATTGTGTGACCTTGCAGATATCAGGTTAAGTCTCAGTACAGCATACCACCCTCAGACCAATGGCCTCGTGGAAAGGACCAATGAAGTGGTAGAGACTGCATTAAGGCATTCTGTAGCACCAGATCAGAGTGATTGGCACAAGAAGTTGCCCTTCATTGAGTTTGCTCTGAACGACATGTATCGTGAAGCGACTGGGAGCACGCCTTTCAGAATGAACAGATTCATGGTGCCTTTAGCCCCCTTTCAGGCGGTAAAGGACAGAATAGCAACTCAGAAGGGATTAGTTGCCCCACAGTCAGAATTGGCCTCATGGATGGGCGCTTCAGTACCGAAGGGGGAGCGCACATATCTTCAAGCAAAAGAAGAATTTGCCAGAGCCAGGCAAAGTGTTCATTGGGCTAAATGCATAATGAAGGAAGCTCATGGTAAGAAGGGTGTAGTCAACCACCATTATCAGACGGGAGACTTGGTGTGGCTCAGTATCAAGCACATCAGCCTCAGGCATCCAAGTTGAAGGCACAAATTCAGTCCCAGATTCATTGGACCAGTCAAGGTGCTACAGCACAGTGCCAATGGATCCACAGTGCTATTGGAATAACCTTCCAATTTGCAGATACACCCCAGAGTGTCAGTCACGTTAGTCAAGCCCTATATTCCAAGGGGATACAGGGCAGTTGTGCCAGTCATGATTGATGGAGCTCAAGAATGGGAAGTAGAGGCCATCATTAATCATGATGTGGTTTCCTCCAGCTCCAAGAAGAAACAGAATTATACAGAATTCCTCGTCCAGTGGAAGGGAAGCTGTGAGCCCTCCTGGCATGAATTCTAGGACTGTGAGAACTGTACCAGCACAGTCGAGGGTTACCTTGGACGATGTACCAAAGGTGTCAGGGCCGAAATATTCAGGGCCATTCCAGCATCAGAATTGAAGAGGCTGTCCCCAATGTACAGAAAGGAGGCTCTAAGCCTACAGTGAGTTCATGCAGGTCAGCCCCTCAGCACGGGTTCCCCTTCAGTCAGGAGGGTGGGGAGTCAGCCCCAGGTCAGTACCCTCAAGTCCAGTCAAGCCAGCTGCATCAGAATCAGCTGGGCCTTCATACTGGAATGACCCGAACGAGAGTCCGCTGTCCAGCGACCTCGACTCAGATCTGGGACCCGTGGTCCGCCAGGCTCCAGCACACGCTCAGCCTTCAAGTTCACGGCGTCGGAATGGCGCAGCCGAACGTGCAGCCCGCGCTCAGTTCGTGCGTCATGATCTCGGGGACTTCATCGATAGACGCGAGGAGATAGGCTGGATAGCCCCCCCAAACCCCATCAGCGCCTTTCAAGCAGCCACTCAAGCACAGGACAACAGTCCGTTGGCATTGGCTGAAGGCTTTCAGCGTCTAGAAATCCGAACGACGACTGGCCACCACTAGGCGCCGATGCAGACAAGGATTAGACTTCATGTTCAGTTTCATGTCTAAGCCAGACTTCAGACTTCATGTTCATGACCACATTTCACATTCATGTCTCATGTTTCATGTTCATGTTCAGTAGATGACTCTGTGCTCCTGCCGTCTTGCGACGAGGGGGTGATGTGTTATGTGAAGACGTCGCTAGACGTATGTTGAGTCATCCTCGATAGGGAATCAGATAGCAGCAATGGAGGTCCAGGGTTCGGAGGTCGGTCTCCTACGGGAGATGCCTGGAGGCACTAACAGAATATATCACGTATCAGGGACTTCGGTCGGGACTTCTTTCAGGTGAAGGGTGTTTGGTCCCATTGCTGAACACCCCTATCGAGGTTTACGTTGCAGACGTAGGAACCCCTCCTTTTTCCACAAACTTCTGTAACACCCCGCCGAGATCGACGTCAAGCTGACTATAGCGATGATCAAGGAGCGTGCCAAGGCCATTGCCGACTGGGGGCTCACGCTAGGCAAGAAGACGAAGCGTGACTTTTGCGTGATCGACACGTTTCGCACGAGCAAGCGCAAGGGTGTTCAGAACGAAAGGGAGGTCACCTTGTGGGATGCCATCTACCAAGTCGCTAGTGACAACCCTCGGCAGTACGCGCAACTTGTCGGGCTCATCCGTGTGCACATTGCCGAAGCAGCAGCTGCGAAGGAAAAACCCCCGCTTGACCCGCTACTTGTCTGCGTGGAGCTCATCGACGCCCGCCTGCCAGCTGAGGCTCTGGTTCTGGCAGGGGTCAACAGCAGACAGATCACAGGTGATGCTTTAGACCATCAGTGAGTACAGACACGTCAAGTGCGTGGCATGACAGCATTGAGTCCCAGAGATGTTCAGCGTTGCGTCTGAGAGACATTGCAGCATCGTGTCAAACACTGCATATGTATTGTGCTGACATGCATTACTTGTGATGCAGGCAAGGCTCTTCTACCAATGCAGGGAGACTCTAACGGGCATGACGACGACCACTTCCAAGAGGAGGATGTAGAGGCCGGCGGGGCCGGTCAGGTACCGCTATTCTACATGCCGCAGGCAGAAAAGAAGGGTAAGGCCAAGCCCAAGCATCACAAGTTGAGGGTGGAGATCCTGGTCGACACCCTCAACGCTGTTGTCATGCTTTTGAAGGGCACGAGCAAGAAGGAAGCTGTCCCTGGAATTACGAAGACCGGCGACACCTTCAAACGTGGGAGGATTCACCTCAACATATGCTGGTCTTTGCAGACGCCGACCTCCCAAAAGACGCCGTCGCTGTCGCAGGCATAGTGTGCAACCAGTCCAAGGACTACAGTCGGACAGCTGCTGCCATCGTCCAAGCTGCAATGCAGACGGTGTTTGACAGACTCCCTGATGAGAAGAAAGTCTCCAAGAATGGCCGCAAACGCTACCTCTTCAAGCGCACTGTACTCGATCCAAACGTACGTCTACCCTTCGCCATGTGCCGAGTTTGAATGTTGAATGACCGGGACATTGACTTTTTCAAAATGTACAAGCGACATGATGCATGCTTAACTTGGCGTATAACGATGGCAGTGATGTTTGACCTCGCTGTACTCAACTGTGGGGGACGACAACCGTATATGCGAAAAATACCCCCCGCCAGAATGACATTGGCCATCACCCCACCCCGCCATTCCAGGTATCCCAGCTTGCATAAGATTTTCATCCTAGTACATACACAAGGTCAAAACCGTTATGCATGGCCGAGACAGCCCAAAGACTCATACCCCCCCCCAAAAAGCCTGACAATCCGGGAGGGGAGGGGGTGGGCGCAGCTTTGCTGCAAGGAAGCGAAGTCACTTGCACGCAACGTGCAGCGTTGTGCACATACGCAGGCGAAGTGGTCACCGGTTTGGCTCAATGTATGCTGAATGGATGCGTAATGTTGCCAAATGGCTGTGGAAAGGATGCTGAACACATTCGCTGTGCAGCCCCACTGGACGTCAAAACCATTGAGACAATCCACAGGGCGGTGCCGGTCATGGCGCTGATGCCCCACAGGGATACCATCAACGCTACGCTGGCTGCTCACCCGGACATCGTCAAGGCCATCCTGCGGGCCGAGGCTGGCGAACGCGAGCATCCTCCAGGCGTGTGATGAGCTGAATCACAACGTCCCACACGACCTCAGCAGCACCATGCAGCTCAAGGACATCCCGCAGGACGCTGAGCCTGAGGAGCAGCGGGTGGCATTCGACAAGGCTGCGTTCACCATCGGCGTGGTCCTCTATCTGCTGCTATACAACAGCACCAGCTCTGCACAAGACGTTCGCCAGCGCAGCGTCGCGAGCTTGATCGCCTTCAGGCAGATGTTTGTCACTCTGCTGTGCTTGAGGCTCATGATCCTGGCTTGTTGCAGAGGGGGGGAACCATTGCATGCTGAGAGACAACCAAGCGAGTCGGTTCAGAAGGACTACGGCGAGTACGGCTTTGCCACAGGCGTCTCGAAGAAATCCCCAGTCGTTCTGCCGACACCCTCTCTGCAGCCGACGAGCGAAGGTCATGGAACATCATTCCGGCCCAAAACATGCTCTGCGACGTTGACATGATGGCCAGGTGCCTGGAGGAGGGGCTAGGCTCGGCATTCTACATGGCGTCCACAAAAACTACTCAAAAGTTCTTCCATGTCTTCCAAGCCCCGACTCGCATGAATGGGTGCCTGAACATCCTTCACCTGAGCCTGATCATCGCAGCGCTTGACAGGGCGCTGGATACATTGGGGTCTCCTCTTCAGCACAGGCTCATCACCGATGACCATGTATCCAGGGCCGCTGAGGCTTCCTTCACTGTGCTGGGCTTCACCTGGAGCCGGGCGTGCTTCGCGCTGTATTCGATGGGTCGGTCCACCGGGGCGTACTCCGTCGGGGAGGGGGATTTGGGTAAGCGTCTGCCAGAGCTGCCAGTGCTGATGCACCACACGCCGGGCGTCAACGAGGTCGTGTACCGTAAACGCCCATCCAGCACACTGTTGAGGCGGGCGCAGAAAGTCCTCATTGCTGATCAGGTCCAGCCTCTGAAGGTCAGCGAACGGCAGCTCGGCATCACAGTCCTCCCACACCAAGCAGATCTTGAGAAGCTCTTGCAGACCCATGTGGCGGATCTGGCCGCCAAGGACTGCAAGTTCAAGGAGTACATCGCGCGGGTGGAGAAGGACTCGTCAGAGGAGCTCTGCTCCGATCTGATGCGTGCTGTGCAGGCGATCCTTGCGCACACTCCTGCACACCTTGCGTACAGGAGCGACGGGGACTACGAGGCCGGCAACATTGTCAACAATGTCTTCCATTCCATCCACAAAGGCTTCACTTCCGCCCTCAACCAGCTGCCGCAAAGCGGGACTGCAAGCGTGCCCATCCCTCCACCTGCCAAACTCAACACCGTTGAGGACATCCTTGCGCAGTGGACCCTCCTCAGTACCTCATTGACATCAAGAGACGTACGTCCCTTCCATAATGTTGTGCTGACATGGCTGTGATTGCAGGTATTTGCTGACGTGGGCTGTGTAGTAACGCTGTCAGTGTACAAGTACCACTTGTTCTTGACGCACTGACGCACTCTTCCAAGTTTGCCTTGTTGGCTGTTCGTTGGCAAACAATCAGAGTGCATCATGGGATGCGTACTGCAAAGAAACTGAATCCTGCATTGAGATGCTTGGTTTAGCAGACTGAAGATCAGTTGAGTAATGTGGCGTAGGGGGCATGCCTGCAACCGCAGCTCAAGCCTATGCGCCAGCACCAGAGCCAGCCCCGCTGCCGCCAGCATCAACAGCCATGCCCGGTCGGCTGGCAAAGCCATCTCACTACTACCACGGGACCCTTTGCTGCACTGGCAGATCAGCTGCTCCAGTTGATGCCCGCCATCGCATCAGCCATGGCTCTGCAGCCCAACGCCACAACCCAGCTGCTCCAGATGGTCCCACAACTTGCCTCGGCCATGGCTGGACAGCTCGACCATGGGGGCATCGCCACTGTCGCCGCTCAGCTGTTGCAGGTCATTCCAACTCTCGCGTCCGCCTTGGCGACACAGGAGCCAAACGCAAGCGCCCAGCTCTTCCAGATGCTTCATCCTCTCGCTTCGGCAGTGGCATCCCAGCCCTATTGTTAGGCTGTCAGTATGACAGCTAAGAGTGCACTATGCAAGATGCGTTAGCATAGGGCAGGTATGAGCTGCCTTGCTGTGGCAATGTGGCAGACTACACTGGGCGAGGTGATAGAGATCGGTACTGACAAGATGACAAGATCCCGACTCTATCCAAGCACTGTCCCTTTGTAGGAACGCTTCCTCTAGGCTTCGGGACTCTACCTTACGCTACCTGTGCGCGTTGGTACTGTGTGCACATGACTAGATAGTCCACAGACTATCTACGACGCAGGACGGAGTCCATGGTCTATGTCATGGCCAGACGCATGCGTGTATGTCTTGAGTGTAGGCTCCAATAGACTCCTGTAGGCTTGGTACCTGATGTAACCGTCCTAGGCTACTGAGTAGAGGCCCGGAATGGGGGTTAGGGGAAGGGCCCTAACCCTAAGGAAGTGTAGGCTCTGAATAGGTCTTGGATGTTGTCTTGATGTACCTTGCATGACAACGATGCTGCAAGTACACATGTTAGTGTTGCCTAAGGTGTATACGTGCATGGCTCGGTAGCCATGTGCGTATAGCGTTAGCGAGAGGTCCAAGGCATATGCATGCTGCATAGCAGTGTGCATATGGCTTGTAGCCTGAACTCCTAGATTGAGGCTCGCTTGGCCAGTCTCCAATCCTAACATCCCCCCCCTCAAAAAATAAACCTTGGCTCGACAAGGTTTAACGTACGAACGAACCTAACGAACCGGCGAAGCTAACGTCAGAACAAACGCGCGACAACCGGAACGCTCTAATAGCACATACGTGGTTACTTACACGGGGCATTATGGATAAGCACCTGTCAGAAGGGGTCCTGTGGGTAGGATGACTGCCAGGATGCGTGGGAAGCGGGCTGGGAGGCGCTTGTTGGCGGACAGATTGTCCTGGGGGACCCGCTAGGTAGCGGTTGCATCGGTTCCTGCTGCAGCTTTGCCTACATAAACCCGCAGCTGAGTAGGGTAAATCCAACGGGATATGTTATACAGGATAGGGGACATGGCACTCATGGCATATTGAGCATAGCATGGGTTTTTGGAGGGAGTATCAAGTTGATCATTCTTGATACTAGGACCTGCTGGGGTCTCTGTAGTCACCCTGTGCGCGGCTTCTCGACATCTTACGCTCGTTACTCGCGAGGTACCCGAGGTGGGCTCTGTAACGGTGCGCCCCACACACTCGGGGGTCAGCAGATTTTTTCACACCGCGCACGCCGTTCTACACCAACATACACGACCGCCACCGTTGGTGTGCAACGACCGCCCGGCGTACACGACCGCCACCGCCGAGAACTTCTCTAGCCTCCGCTCCTCACAATTGGAAAGCATTATATATTTTATTTTCAAGGCTAGAGAAGGCACTGGTTCTGAGAACGCCCATAAGGACGCCCCAAAACCGAGTCTTGAGAACGCTCATTACCACGCTCCCAAAACTAGTGCTGGGTCGCGGGTGACACCACGAAAAATCACAACATTGGTCACGGGTGACCGCAACGGAGAGAAATAAAAAACAAGAGCTCGACGACTACTGGATGGAGGATACCGACCTTGGGATATTGCTCGTTCGCCGATGCCTGCATGTCTGCGTGCGTGGTATGCCGCAATGGCTTCGTGATAGCCCTCCATGTTCGGGAGGGGGAGCCACCGATTGTAGTGCGGCCCGTAGCCCTTGAAGGCGACTCTGTATTCCTCCCGTGGGCCGTTCTCAGTTTGCGGATGCGGTGGCCGACTATCGCTTCCACCTCGAACTCCTCGAAGCCGTCGACGAACTCCGTAGGCGGGGGTCGGATGACTCTGGTGTCCGGATGGTACCGCTTGAGGAGGCTGACGTGGAAGGTGTCCGCGCACTTGATGTCTTCTGGCAGCTCCAGCTGATAGGTGACGGCATTTGGGACTGCTAGGACCTTGAAGGGTCCCACCCATGCTGGGATGAGTTTCCGTACGCCGTCCGCAGTGTGCTGGAACCATGGATGCTTTGTACTGAGGAGCACCTGGTCCCCAAGTTGGAACGACTCGTCTCGTCGCTTCGCGTTGGCTGCGATGAGCATGGCTTGGCGTGCCTTTTCCAAGCGTGCCGTTGCCTCCACTTCGATGCGTAGCCATTCTGCGCGTTGCGAGAGTGGTGACGTGGCAGCTGCCGGGGGCAGTCGTGGTGCGTCTGGGTGCATGCCCAGGGCCAGATAGTTGGGTGTGGTGTTCAGCGACTTGCAGAAGCCATTGTTGAGGGCACTCTGCAGCGCGATGAGGAGTGTGGCCCAATTGGTCTGGGTAGCGTTGATGTAATGCCGCAGCTGCTCCTTGACAGCTTGGATGGTGCGCTCCGCGAGTCCCACCGTTTCATGGTGATCCACGGTACCCACATGGACTTCGCAGTTCACCATTGCGAGCGTGCTGTGGAAAGGCCCCGTCTTGTTCTTGAAACGGCTGTCCGGGTCGCATATGACCGAGTATGGCTTGCCGAAAGTAGAGGTTGCCTCCAGCAGGATGTCCGCTGCCGTTTGCGCTGGGCAATGGGTTGGGCAGGCCCGTAGCAGCGTGTACCGCGTTTTCCTGTCAACCATGACGAGGACAGAGTCCTTGTCGTCTGGTGTTCGCGGCAGTGCGACTGCAAAGTCGATGACCCAGTGTTTGAGTCGCTTGGCTGGAATAGGCAGTGGTTGCAGCAGTCCTGCTGGTCTCCTGCGGAGAGGTTTCATACGTTGGCATGAGTCGCAGTTTCCATGTAGCGTCTGACGTCCTCCTCTAGGGTGGGCCACCAGTAGAAGCGTTCGACCGCTCTTCTGGTCTTAAGTGCGCCTTGGTGGCCGGCCTCCGGGGGGTCGTGGTATTGGCTGATGCACTCCTCGCGGATATTATTCTCCTTCGGGATAACCAGAGCGCCCTTGCGGAACCATAGTCCCCGTGACTGTGTCCAGGCCGTGGGGGAGTGCGGTTGCTTGAGCTGGGTCTGGATGAGCTGTGCCATTGCCGGATCCCTAGTGTAGCCGTCAACGCATTGTTGCAGGAAGCCTGTGGCCCAGCTGTACCCCTGCGGTGCTGCGACAAGCTCCGCTGCTTTCCCCGGTGTGGCTTCCTCATCCTCCTCGTCTTCCACGAGCGAGTCGTCGGCCGTGACTGTGAGTGGTGGTGTTGCCGTGGGCAGCGGCGTGGGTTGCTCATGGGGCTGGGTGAGAGGAGGTGTAACTGGCTGTGGGGGTGGTGGCGGCTGTGCGTTGTTTCCGGCTCGTGTCTTGCGTGCCTGGGCGCGTGTAATGTTTGCTTGGTAGAAAGTGCTGGCCCGTACACGCTGCGGAGGTGTGCTACTGCATCTGCGAACGCCGTGGGCTGGCGTCTTGTTGGGTAAGCATCCGACTTATGTAGTCTCGGGAAGACCAGGTCCTGGCCCGTACGCTGTGTGCAGTGGAGGATCGCTGCTAGCGCTGTGGTGGGTTGGTCCACTAGGGGTGCTGGTGGGCCGTCGTGTATCTGGCGGAGGCAGTGATGAATACGACTGAGGCCGTCCGCGATGTTGGTTTTCCCCGGGATGTGCTGGATCTTCATGCCAGGGTACATGGCAAGTACCTCCAGAATCCGACCTGCCATCGATTGAGGTTGGTCTTCTTCAGCAGGTACGTGAGGGGGTTGTGGTCGACGTACATGGTGAACTCCGCTCCTTCCAGGTAACACCGCCATACCTTCAGAGCGTGGATGAGCGCTGTGAGTTCCTGCTTGCCCGACGCATCCTCTAGCGCTGCCTGATCCAAGCAAATGTTGCCGTCTGGCTGTGGCAGTTGAGTCGCTGTGGTGAGTCTTGCCTCGATGTTGGCGCGCTTCGTGGTGAACGCTTTGGACTCGTATGCGATGACCCTGGGGTGACCGTTGTCGTCCCGTTGAATCAATACCGCTCCGATGCCTTCACATGAAGCGTCCGTGATGACCTCGTATGGGCGTTTGGGGTCTTCCACCGCTAGGACTGGCGGGGAGATGAGCGCCGTTTTGATGGCCTCAAACGCTTCCAGCTGTTTTGCGGATAGCGTGATCTGCGAGTGCTTCTTGCCACCTGTGAGCGCGGTGAGGGACGCTGCCATGACAGCGTATCCCTCGATGAATCTCCGGAAATAATTGGCGAGTCCCAGGAATCCCCTGAGCGCAGTCGCTGTGGTGGGCACCGGCCAGTCGCGAACCGCTTGGGTTTTCTCAGGGTCCGTGCGGACGGAATCGCCGCTGATGATGAAGCCGAGGAATTTGAGTTCCGTCACGCCGAACTTGCATTTGTCGAACCGTACCGACAGGGACTTGTCGGCCAAGCGTTGCAGGACGGCCTGCATGACCTTGGTCGTGCTCCTCCACTGAGTTGGTCATCACCAGGATATCGTCGAGGTACACCATGACGGTTCCCTGTTCGATCAGATCTCCGAAGATGTTGGTCATCATCCTTTGAAAGGTAGCTGGCGCATTGGTGAGGCCCATGGGCAGAACTTTGTACTCGAACAGCCCTTCCGGGTTGTAAGGCTGTGAGGTGTCTGTCTTTCGGTTGGATGCCGATCTGCCAGTATCCCTTGAGCAAGTCAAGGCTACTGAAGACAGTTTTGCCCTTCACCTTTGCGTAAAGGTCTTCCGCTCTGGGTAGCGGGTAAACGTCCCTTTCCGTGACCGCATTCAGCCCCCTGTAATCAATGCACATCCTCAACGTCCCATCTGGCTTGGGTGTGAATAGGATGGGTGCACCCCAGGGTGAGGATGAGGGCTGCACCAAGCCCTTGCTGATGTGGTAGCGGAGTTGCTTGGTTACTTCCGCCCTCTCCGCAGGGGAGAGGCGCCATTGTCGGCGGAACACTGGTTTAGCATTCGGAAGTAGCGGGATGGAGTGGATGGTCTCTGGGCGCGCCTCGATGTGGTCTGACATCGCTCTGTCCGGCAGGTCGTCCTGAAAGACAGTACGGAATTTCTCTTTCCACTTCCGCAGAGCTGGCTGAGGTGATGCCCGCGAGGGTGTCCTTCAGAAGGTCCTGGACGTGGTACTTCTCATGCGCTGTGTTGGTGACAGGGGTGGTGGTAGTGGTTGAGGCATGGAGCTGTGTGTTTCGGAGGCTGTATTGCAACAACTCGTCTCCGTCCAACAAGTCCGTTGTACTCGTGGCTGGTTCGTCTGGGAACTGTATTATCGCTTCGCCATTCTCGAAGCGAAAGTCCACTGCGATCCAAGGCGCTCCAGGTGATTCCTGGTACTGTCCCTGCTCCAGCGTGGGTGCTGTTCTTTGATCTCGACCGCACCGATCTGGAGTACAGCAACGAAGAGCTGCTGTCTCAGTTCACGAACGCGCTGGAGGCGTTCCTGCCCAAGCTCGGCATTGAGTACAAGGTACAATATGGAGTGAATGCTCAGGCGTGCCAGTCGACGCTCCACGCTGACGAACAAGACCTCTATCCATGTTGTGATCCCTGACATCATGGTGGAGAGCGTCGTGCTGCACAAGGCCCTGGGCATCAAACTGAATGACTGGCTTCGAGCAAACGAGGCCACGTATCCAGCGTTGATTCAACCAAACCGGAACCCATGGAATGTTGTTGACCTCCGTGTGTACAGCCAGACCCGAAGCTACCGCATGCTGGGCATGAAGAAGTGGGGACCGAAGATGGAGTTTGTTCCGATGGCCGGATCTTCAGACGTTCCAGGCGCCCATTTTGTGGGCATCTACGACGGCAACACCTCCCCGCCGACGCACACCATCTCTTCCATACAGTCGCTATGCAGCATCACGCCTGCAGCTGTGCTGCAAGGACGCTATGCGTCTCTTCAATCCGCAAGATTCTCGCATCTTATGTTGCTGGCGAGGAACTGAGTGCAACCGAAGCGACAGCAAAGCTGAACACCATCCCCGAGCTGGTGTCTCTGCTTGGCGGCAATCCTATATCCGTGCGAAAGGTGCAGCCGCGTGACGCATGCACGTTGCATGTGCTGGACAGCTCAACCATGCCGGTGTGCCCCATCGCTAGCTGTGCACATGAGCCAAACTCATACGGTTCTGGCCTGTACCTCCGGGAATGCCGGTACAACAACAAGCTGAAGGTGTGCTGCTAACAGCCCCGACTGCATTGGCTACGACGATGTGTACGTTCCCCGCTGCACACCGCTGATGACCCGCGTGCACGACGAGGTGTACTGCAACACAATGCACTCGCAAGAGGACAACATCAACTGGGACGAGGTATACGGCTCCATGGAGAACCCGGTCGACGTGACGGCGCTCCCGGTGCGTCCAATCGTCTGCGTGCGCGGCGGCATGGGCCTTGGCAAGACCAAAGCTGTTCAGCGGCTGCTCAACGAGCACTGCACGCAGGATATGAAGGTTCTCATCGTGACCTTCAGCCGGGCACTGGCTGGCAAGATGAAGCGCGACTTCCCCTACTTCATGTCCTATCAGGAGGTGACAGGGGACATCACATGCAACAGGATCATCGTGTGCCTGGACTCCCTATGGCGGGTGAAGACCCGCAACTTCAACTTCATCATCATCGACGAAGCAGTGAGCGTGTTCCTGCACTTCGACTCCGATGTGATGCAGAAGAGTGCAGAGAACTCTACCCTCACGGAGCTGCTGCTGAGCCAAGCCGGGAGCCACACGTACTTCTTGGATGCGTGCATGGATATGACTTTATGAAGCACGTCGTGGACTACTTCTGCAATGCCCGTTCTGTGCAGCCATACTGGATCTGGAATGCCTCGATCCGCCCAACCAATCGTCATGCCATCGTGCTCATCAAGTACGGCAACGGGAAGGCGAAGATCAGCGAAAACTCTCTCACACTGGGTGCGGCCCGAAAGGTATGCGAGTTGCTGCGTGACGGGAAGCGGGTAGTCGTCTGCAGTTCCACTAAGTCCTTCACAGGTGCGTTGGAGGCGTTTGTGCAGAAGACCCTGGGGAGCAGGCTCCTTCGGTGTTGGTATACAACAACGACAACAGTGGCGAGAGCACTTGGAGAACGTCGGGAAGCTGTGGGTGAAGTATGACCTCCTGGTGTATAGCCCTTCTATCACTGCAGGTGTTCCATTTGAAGAGGACCACTTTGATGCCCTTGTGGGATACTTGGTCAACTCAGAATCCACCCCCACCGTGGACATTGCACTCCAGCAGCTCTTTCGAGTGCGCAAGCTTAGCCAGAAGGATGGCCGCATGTACTTGTACGTGCAAGATCGCATCGTGTCCGGACGGCCCCCACCTGGACGGGGAGCTGGACGAGCTGCTCAGCAAAGATGCGTCCCTGGTGTCGGGCGTGTATGCAAGCCGAGTCTGCGCTTCTCCGCCGTCACTACCTTCAAG
>NW_028323219.1:0-84996 GCF_984573655.1 Nuphar pumila | reverse complement strand
AACTGGATTTGAAAATCCCGACCAGTTATAGAAACTGGATTTGAAAATCCCGACCAGTTATAACACTGAATTTGAAAATCCCGACCGGTTATAAAAACTGGATTTGAAAATGCCGACCAGTTATAAAACTGGATTTGAAAATCCCGACCAGTTATAGAAACTGGATTTGAAAATCCTGATCAGTTATAACACTGGATTTGAAAATCCCGACCAATTGTAAAACTAGATTTGAAAATCTCGACCAGTTATAGAAAATGGATTTGAAAATCCCGACCAGTTATAAAACTGGATTTGAAAATCCCGACCAGTTATAGAAACTGGATTTGAAAATCCCGACCAGTTATAACACTGAATTTGAAAATCCCGACCAGTTATAAAAACTGGATTTGAAAATCCCGACTAGTTATAAAAACTGGATTTGAAAATCCTGACCAGTTATAGAAACTGAATTTGAAAATCCTGACCAGTTATAAAAACTGGATTTGAAAATCCTGACCAGTTATAGAAACTGAATTTGAAAATCCCGACCAGTTATAAACACTGGATTTGAAAATCCCGACCAGTTATAAAACTGGATTTGAAAATCGCGAGGAGTTATAGAAACTGAATTTGAAAATCCTTATCAGTTATAACACTGGATTTGAAAATCCCGACTAATTATAAAACTAGATTTGAAAATCCCGACCAGTTATAGAAAATGGATTTAAAAATCCCGACCAGTTATAAAACTGGATTTGAAAATCCCGACCAGTTATAGAAACTGGATTTGAAAATCCCGACTAGTTATAAAAACTGGATTTGAAAATTCCAACCAGTTATAGAAACTGGATTTCAAAATCCCGACCAGTTATAGAAACTGGAGTTGAAAATCCCGACCAGTTATAAGACTGAATTTGAAAATCCCGACCAGTTATAAAAACTGAATTTGAAAATCCCGACCAGTTATAGAAACTGGATTTGAAAATCCTGACCAGTTATAGAAATTGAATTTGAAAATCCCGACTAGTTATAAAAACTGGATTTGAAAATCCCGACCAGTTATAAAACTGGATTTGAAAATCCCGACGAGTTATAGAAACTGAATATGAAAATCCTGATCAGTTATAACACCGGATTTGAAAATCCCGACCAATTATAAAACTAGATTTGAAAATCCCGACCAGTTATAGAAAATGGATTTGAAAATCCCGACCAGTTATAAAACTGGATTTGAAAATCCCGACCAGTTATAGAAAATGGATTTGAAAATCCCGACCATTTATAAAACTGGATTTGAAAATCCCGACGATTTATAGAAACTGAATTTGAAAATCCTGATCAGTTATAACACTGGATTTGAAAATCCCGACCAATTATAAAAACTAGTTATAGAAACTGGATTTGAAGATCCCGACCAGTTATAGAAACTTGATTTGAAAATCCTGACCAGTTATAGAAACTGGATTTGAAAATCCCGACCAGTTATAAAAACTGGATTTGAAAATCCCGACCAGTTATAAAACTGGATTTGAAAATCCCGACCAGTTATAGAAACTGGATTTGAAAATCCTGATCAGTTATAACACTCGATTTGAAAATCCCGACCAATTATAAAACTAAATTTGAAAATCGGGATCTGTTATAGAAACTGGATTTGAAAATCCCGACCAGTTATAAATCTGGATTTGAAAATCCCAACCAGTTATAAAATTAGATTTAAAAATCCCGACCAGTTATAGAAACTGCATTTGAAAATCCTGACCAGTTATAAAACTGGATTTGAAAATCCCGACCAGTTATAGAAACTGAATTTGAAAATCCCGACCAGTTATTAAAACTGGATTTGAAAATCCCGACCAGTTATAAAACTGGATTTGAAAATCCCGACGAGTTATAGAAACTGAATTTGAAAATCCTGATCAGTTATAACAATGGATTTGAAAATCCCGACCAATTATAAAACTAGATTTGAAAATCCCGACCAGTTATAGAAAATGGATTTGAAAATCCCGACCAGTTATAAAACTGGATTTGAAAATCCCGACCAGTTATAAAAACTAGAGTTGAAAATCCCGACCAGTTATAGAAACTGGATTTGAAAATCACGACCAGTTATAGAAACTGGATTTGAAAATCCCGACCAGTTATAGAAACTGGATTTGAAAATCCCGACCAGTTATAACACTGAATTTGAAAATCCCGACCGGTTATAAAAACTGGATTTGAAAATGCCGACCAGTTATAAAACTGGATTTGAAAATCCCGACCAGTTATAGAAACTGGATTTGAAAATCCTGATCAGTTATAACACTGGATTTGAAAATCCCGACCAATTGTAAAACTAGATTTGAAAATCTCGACCAGTTATAGAAAATGGATTTGAAAATCCCGACCAGTTATAAAACTGGATTTGAAAATCCCGACCAGTTATAGAAACTGGATTTGAAAATCCCGACCAGTTATAACACTGAATTTGAAAATCCCGACCAGTTATAAAAACTGGATTTGAAAATCCCGACTAGTTATAAAAACTGGATTTGAAAATCCTGACCAGTTATAGAAACTGAATTTGAAAATCCTGACCAGTTATAAAAACTGGATTTGAAAATCCTGACCAGTTATAGAAACTGAATTTGAAAATCCCGACCAGTTATAAACACTGGATTTGAAAATCCCGACCAGTTATAAAACTGGATTTGAAAATCGCGAGGAGTTATAGAAACTGAATTTGAAAATCCTTATCAGTTATAACACTGGATTTGAAAATCCCGACTAATTATAAAACTAGATTTGAAAATCCCGACCAGTTATAGAAAATGGATTTAAAAATCCCGACCAGTTATAAAACTGGATTTGAAAATCCCGACCAGTTATAGAAACTGGATTTGAAAATCCCGACTAGTTATAAAAACTGGATTTGAAAATTCCAACCAGTTATAGAAACTGGATTTCAAAATCCCGACCAGTTATAGAAACTGGAGTTGAAAATCCCGACCAGTTATAAGACTGAATTTGAAAATCCCGACCAGTTATAAAAACTGAATTTGAAAATCCCGACCGGTTATAAAAACTGGATTTGAAAATCCCGACCAGTTATAGAAACTTGATTTGAAAATCCTGACCAGTTATAGAAACTGGATTTGAAAATCCCGACCAGTTATAAAAACTGGATTTGAAAATCCCGACCAGTTATAAAACTGGATTTGAAAATCCCGACCAGTTATAGAAACTGGATTTGAAAATCCTGATCAGTTATAACACTGGATTTGAAAATCCCGACCAGTTATAGAAACTGGATTTCAAAATCCCGACCAGTTATAGAAACTGGATTTGAAAATCCCGACCAGTTATAACACTGAATTTGAAAATCCCGACCGGTTATAAAAACTGGATTTGAAAATGCCGACCAGTTATAAAACTGGATTTGAAAATCCCGATCAGTTATAGAAACTGGATTTGAAAATCCTGATCAGTTATAACACTGGATTTGAAAATCCCGACCAATTGTAAAACTAGATTTGAAAATCCCGACCAGTTATAGAAAATGGATTTGAAAATCCCGACCAGTTATAAAACTGGATTTGAAAATCCCGACCAGTTATAGAAACTGGATTTGAAAATCCCGACCAGTTATAACACTGAATTTGAAAATCCCGACCAGTTATAAAAACTGGATTTGAAAATCCCGACTAGTTATAAAAACTGGATTTGAAAATCCTGACCAGTTATAGAAACTGAATTTGAAAATCCAGACCAGTTATAAAAACTGGATTTGAAAATCCCGACCAGTTATAGAAACTGGATTTGAAAATCCCGACCAGTTATAACACTGAATTTGAAAATCCCGACCGGTTATAAAAACTGGATTTGAAAATGCCGAACAGTTATAAAACTGGATTTGAAAATCCCGATCAGTTATAGAAACTGGATTTGAAAATCCTGATCAGTTATAACACTGGATTTGAAAATCCCGACCAATTTCAAAACTAGATTTGAAAATCCCGACCAGTTATAGAAAATGGATTTGAAAATCCCGACCAGTTATAAAACTGGATTTGAAAATCCCGACCAGTTATAGAAACTGGATTTGAAAATCCCGACCAGTTATAACACTGAATTTGACAATCCCGACCAGTTATAAAAACTGGATTTGAAAATCCCGACTAGTTATAAAAACTGGATTTGAAAATCCTGACCAGTTATAGAAACTGAATTTGAAAATCCAGACCAGTTATAAAAACTGGATTTGAAAATCCTGACCAGTTATAGAAACTGAATTTGAAAATCCCGACGAGTTATAGAAACTAAATTTGAAAATCCTGATCAGTTATAACACTGGATTTGAAAATCCAGACCAATTATAAAACTAGATTTGAAAATCCCGACCAGTTACAGCAAATGGATTTGAAAATCTCGACCAGTTATAAAACTGGATTTGAAAATTCCGACCAGTTATGACACTAGATTTGAAAATCCCGACCAGTTATAGAAACTGGATTTGAAAATCCCGACCAGTTATAAAACTGGATTTGAAAATCCCGACCAGTTATAGAAACTGGATTTGAAAATCCCGATCAGTTATAGAAACTGGATTTTAAAATCCCGACCAATTATAGAAACTGGATTTGAAAATCCTGACCAGTTATAGAAACTAGATTTGAAAATCCCGACCAGTTATAAAAACTAGATTTGAAAATCCCGACCTGTTATAGAAACTGGATTTGAAAATCCCGACCAGTTATAGAAACTAGATTTGAAAATATCGACCAGTTATAGAAACTAGATTTGAAAATCCCGACCAGTTATAAAACTGGATTTGAAAATCTCGACCAGTTATAGAAACTGTATTTGAAAATCCCGACTAGTTATAAAAACTGGATTTGAAAATCCCAACCAATTATAGAAACTGGATTTCAAAATCCCGACCAGTTATAGAAACTGGAGTTGAAAATCCCGACTAGTTATAACACTGAATTTGAAAATCCCGACCAGTTATAAAAACTGGATTTGAAAATTCCGACCAGTTATAGAAACTGAATTTGAAAATCCCGACCAGTTATTAAAACTGGATTTGAAAATCCCGACCAGTTATAAAACTGGATTTAAAAATCCCGACGAGTTATAGAAACTGAATTTGAAAATCCTGATCAGTTATAACACTGGATTTGAAAATCCCGACCAATTATAAAACTAGATTTGAAAATCCCGACCAGTTATAGAAAATGGATTTGAAAATCCCGACCAGTTATAAAACTGGATTTGAAAATCCCGACCAGTTATAAAAACTAGAGTTGAAAATCCCGACCAGTTATAGAAACTGGATTTGAAAATCACGACCAGTTATAGAAACTGGATTTGAAAATCCCGACCAGTTATAGAAACTGGATTTGAAAATCCCGACCAGTTATAACACTGAATTTGAAAATCCCGACCGGTTATAAAAACTGGATTTGAAAATGCCGACCAGTTATAAAACTGGATTTGAAAATCCCGACCAGTTATAGAAACTGGATTTGAAAATCCTGATCAGTTATAACACTGGATTTGAAAATCCCGACCAATTGTAAAACTAGATTTGAAAATCTCGACCAGTTATAGAAAATGGATTTGAAAATCCCGACCAGTTATAAAACTGGATTTGAAAATCCCGACCAGTTATAGAAACTGGATTTGAAAATCCCGACCAGTTATAACACTGAATTTGAAAATCCCGACCAGTTATAAAAACTGGATTTGAAAATCCCGACTAGTTATAAAAACTGGATTTGAAAATCCTGACCAGTTATAGAAACTGAATTTGAAAATCCTGACCAGTTATAAAAACTGGATTTGAAAATCCTGACCAGTTATAGAAACTGAATTTGAAAATCCCGACCAGTTATAAACACTGGATTTGAAAATCCCGACCAGTTATAAAACTGGATTTGAAAATCGCGAGGAGTTATAGAAACTGAATTTGAAAATCCTTATCAGTTATAACACTGGATTTGAAAATCCCGACTAATTATAAAACTAGATTTGAAAATCCCGACCAGTTATAGAAAATGGATTTAAAAATCCCGACCAGTTATAAAACTGGATTTGAAAATCCCGACCAGTTATAGAAACTGGATTTGAAAATCCCGACTAGTTATAAAAACTGGATTTGAAAATTCCAACCAGTTATAGAAACTGGATTTCAAAATCCCGACCAGTTATAGAAACTGGAGTTGAAAATCCCGACCAGTTATAAGACTGAATTTGAAAATCCCGACCAGTTATAAAAACTGAATTTGAAAATCCCGACCAGTTATAGAAACTGGATTTGAAAATCCTGACCAGTTATAGAAATTGAATTTGAAAATCCCGACTAGTTATAAAAACTGGATTTGAAAATCCCGACCAGTTATAAAACTGGATTTGAAAATCCCGACGAGTTATAGAAACTGAATATGAAAATCCTGATCAGTTATAACACCGGATTTGAAAATCCCGACCAATTATAAAACTAGATTTGAAAATCCCGACCAGTTATAGAAAATGGATTTGAAAATCCCGACCAGTTATAAAACTGGATTTGAAAATCCCGACCAGTTATAGAAAATGGATTTGAAAATCCCGACCATTTATAAAACTGGATTTGAAAATCCCGACGATTTATAGAAACTGAATTTGAAAATCCTGATCAGTTATAACACTGGATTTGAAAATCCCGACCAATTATAAAAACTAGTTATAGAAACTGGATTTGAAGATCCCGACCAGTTATAGAAACTTGATTTGAAAATCCTGACCAGTTATAGAAACTGGATTTGAAAATCCCGACCAGTTATAAAAACTGGATTTGAAAATCCCGACCAGTTATAAAACTGGATTTGAAAATCCCGACCAGTTATAGAAACTGGATTTGAAAATCCTGATCAGTTATAACACTCGATTTGAAAATCCCGACCAATTATAAAACTAAATTTGAAAATCGGGATCTGTTATAGAAACTGGATTTGAAAATCCCGACCAGTTATAAATCTGGATTTGAAAATCCCAACCAGTTATAAAATTAGATTTAAAAATCCCGACCAGTTATAGAAACTGCATTTGAAAATCCTGACCAGTTATAAAACTGGATTTGAAAATCCCGACCAGTTATAGAAACTGAATTTGAAAATCCCGACCAGTTATTAAAACTGGATTTGAAAATCCCGACCAGTTATAAAACTGGATTTGAAAATCCCGACGAGTTATAGAAACTGAATTTGAAAATCCTGATCAGTTATAACAATGGATTTGAAAATCCCGACCAATTATAAAACTAGATTTGAAAATCCCGACCAGTTATAGAAAATGGATTTGAAAATCCCGACCAGTTATAAAACTGGATTTGAAAATCCCGACCAGTTATAAAAACTAGAGTTGAAAATCCCGACCAGTTATAGAAACTGGATTTGAAAATCACGACCAGTTATAGAAACTGGATTTGAAAATCCCGACCAGTTATAGAAACTGGATTTGAAAATCCCGACCAGTTATAACACTGAATTTGAAAATCCCGACCGGTTATAAAAACTGGATTTGAAAATGCCGACCAGTTATAAAACTGGATTTGAAAATCCCGACCAGTTATAGAAACTGGATTTGAAAATCCTGATCAGTTATAACACTGGATTTGAAAATCCCGACCAATTGTAAAACTAGATTTGAAAATCTCGACCAGTTATAGAAAATGGATTTGAAAATCCCGACCAGTTATAAAACTGGATTTGAAAATCCCGACCAGTTATAGAAACTGGATTTGAAAATCCCGACCAGTTATAACACTGAATTTGAAAATCCCGACCAGTTATAAAAACTGGATTTGAAAATCCCGACTAGTTATAAAAACTGGATTTGAAAATCCTGACCAGTTATAGAAACTGAATTTGAAAATCCTGACCAGTTATAAAAACTGGATTTGAAAATCCTGACCAGTTATAGAAACTGAATTTGAAAATCCCGACCAGTTATAAACACTGGATTTGAAAATCCCGACCAGTTATAAAACTGGATTTGAAAATCGCGAGGAGTTATAGAAACTGAATTTGAAAATCCTTATCAGTTATAACACTGGATTTGAAAATCCCGACTAATTATAAAACTAGATTTGAAAATCCCGACCAGTTATAGAAAATGGATTTAAAAATCCCGACCAGTTATAAAACTGGATTTGAAAATCCCGACCAGTTATAGAAACTGGATTTGAAAATCCCGACTAGTTATAAAAACTGGATTTGAAAATTCCAACCAGTTATAGAAACTGGATTTCAAAATCCCGACCAGTTATAGAAACTGGAGTTGAAAATCCCGACCAGTTATAAGACTGAATTTGAAAATCCCGACCAGTTATAAAAACTGAATTTGAAAATCCCGACCAGTTATAGAAACTGGATTTGAAAATCCTGACCAGTTATAGAAATTGAATTTGAAAATCCCGACTAGTTATAAAAACTGGATTTGAAAATCCCGACCAGTTATAAAACTGGATTTGAAAATCCCGACGAGTTATAGAAACTGAATATGAAAATCCTGATCAGTTATAACACCGGATTTGAAAATCCCGACCAATTATAAAACTAGATTTGAAAATCCCGACCAGTTATAGAAAATGGATTTGAAAATCCCGACCAGTTATAAAACTGGATTTGAAAATCCCGACCAGTTATAGAAAATGGATTTGAAAATCCCGACCATTTATAAAACTGGATTTGAAAATCCCGACGATTTATAGAAACTGAATTTGAAAATCCTGATCAGTTATAACACTGGATTTGAAAATCCCGACCAATTATAAAAACTAGTTATAGAAACTGGATTTGAAGATCCCGACCAGTTATAGAAACTTGATTTGAAAATCCTGACCAGTTATAGAAACTGGATTTGAAAATCCCGACCAGTTATAAAAACTGGATTTGAAAATCCCGACCAGTTATAAAACTGGATTTGAAAATCCCGACCAGTTATAGAAACTGGATTTGAAAATCCTGATCAGTTATAACACTCGATTTGAAAATCCCGACCAATTATAAAACTAAATTTGAAAATCGGGATCTGTTATAGAAACTGGATTTGAAAATCCCGACCAGTTATAAATCTGGATTTGAAAATCCCAACCAGTTATAAAATTAGATTTAAAAATCCCGACCAGTTATAGAAACTGCATTTGAAAATCCTGACCAGTTATAAAACTGGATTTGAAAATCCCGACCAGTTATAGAAATTGGATTTAAAATCCCGACCAGTTATGACACTAGATTTGGAAATGACGACCAGTTATAGAAACTGGATTTGAAAATCCCGACCAGTTATAAAAATTGGATTTGAAAATCCCGACTAGTTATAGAAACTGGATTTGAAAATCCCGACCAGTTGTAAAAACTGAATTTTGAAAATCCCGACTAGTTACAAAAACTGGATTTGAAAATCCCAACCAGTTATAAAAACTAGATTTGAAAATCCCGACCAGATATAGAAACTGGATTTGAAAATCCCGACCAGTTATAGAAACTGGATTTGAAAATCCCGACCAGTTATAGAAACTAGATTTGAAAATCCCGACCAGTTATAAAACTGGATTTGAAAATTCCGACCAGTTATAGAAACTGGATTTGAAAATCCCGACCAGTTATAAAAACTAGATTTAAAAATCCCGACCAGTTATAGAAACTGGCTTTCAAAATAACGACCAGTTATAGAAACTTGATTTGAAAATCCCGACCAGTTATAGAAACTGGATTTGAAAATCCCGACCAGTTATAAAAACTGGATTTGAAAAGGCCGACCAGTTATATAAACTGGATTTCAAAATACAGACCAGTTATAGAAACTTGATTTGAAAATCCCGACCAGTTATAGAAACTGGATTTGAAAATCCCGACCAGTTATAGAAACTACATTTGAAAATCCCGACCAGTTATAAAACTGGATTTGAAAATCCCAACTAGTTATAGAAACTGGATTTGAAAATCCCGACCAGTTATAAAAACTGGATTTGAAAATCCCGACCAGTTATAACACTGAATTTGAAAATCCCGACCAGTTATAAAAACTGGATTTGAAAATCCCGACCAGTTATAGAAACTGGATTTGAAAATCCCGACCTGTTATAGAAACTGGATTTGAAAATCCCGACCAGTTATAGAAACTAGATTTGAAAATATCGACCAGTTATAGAAACTAGATTTGAAAATCCCGACCAGTTATAAAACTGGATTTGAAAATCTCGACCAGTTATAGAAACTGGATTTGAAAATCCCGACTAGTTATAAAAACTGGATTTGAAAATCCCAACCAATTATAGAAACTGGATTTCAAAATCCCGACCAGTTATAGAAACTGGAGTTGAAAATCCCGACTAGTTATAACACTGAATTTGAAAATCCCGACCAGTTATAAAAACTGGATTTGAAAATTCCGACCAGTTATAGAAACTGGATTTGAAAATCCTGACCAGTTATAGAAACTGAATTTGAAAATCCCGACCAGTTATTAAAACTGGATTTGAAAATCCCGACCAGTTATAAAACTGGATTTGAAAATCCCGACGAGTTATAGAAACTGAATTTGAAAATCCTGATCAGTTATAACACTGGATTTGAAAATCCCGACCAATTATAAAACTAGATTTGAAAATCCCGACCAGTTATAGAAAATGGATTTGAAAATCCCGACCAGTTATAAAACTGGATTTGAAAATCCCGACCAGTTATAAAAACTAGAGTTGAAAATCCCGACCAGTTATAGAAACTGGATTTGAAAATCACGACCAGTTATAGAAACTGGATTTGAAAATCCCGACCAGTTATAGAAACTGGATTTGAAAATCCCGACCAGTTATAACACTGAATTTGAAAATCCCGACCGGTTATAAAAACTGGATTTGAAAATGCCGACCAGTTATAAAACTGGATTTGAAAATCCCGACCAGTTATAGAAACTGGATTTGAAAATCCTGATCAGTTATAACACTGGATTTGAAAATCCCGACCAATTGTAAAATTAGATTTGAAAATCCCGACCAGTTATAGAAAATGGATTTGAAAATCCCGACCAGTTATAGAAACTTGATTTGAAAATCATGACCAGTTATAGAAACTGGATTTGAAAATCCCGACCAGGTATAAAAACTGGATTTGAAAATCTCGACCAGTTATAAAATTGGATTTAAAAATCCCGACCAGTTATAGAAACTGGATTTGAAAATCCTGATCAGTTATAACACTGGATTTGAAAATCCCGACCAATTATAAAACTAGATTTAAAAATCGGGACCTGTTATAGAAACTGGATTTTAAAAATCCCGACCAGTTATAAATCTGGATTTGAAAATCCCAACCAGTTATAAAACTAGATTTAAAAATCCCGACCAGTTATAGAAACTGCATTTGAAAATCCCGACCAGTTATAAAACTGGATTTGAAAATCCCGACCAGTTATAGAAATTGGATTTAAAAATCCCGACCAGTTATGACACTAGATTTTGAAATCACGACCAGTTATAGAAACTGGATTTGAAAATCCCGACCAGTTGTAAAAACTGAATTTTGAAAATCCCGACCAGTTACAAAAACTGGATTTGAAAATCCCGACCAGTTATAAAAACTAGATTTGAAAATCCCGACCAGTTATAGAAACTGGATTTCAAAATCCCGATCAGTTATAGAAACTGATTTGAAAATCCCGACCAGTTATAGAAACTGGATTTGAAAATCCCGACCAGTTATAACACTGAATTTGAAAATCCCGACCAGTTATAAAAACTGCATTTGAAAATCCCGACCAGTTATACAAACTGGATTTGAAAATCCTGACCAGTTATAGAAACTGAATTTGAAAATCCCGACCATTTATAGAAACTGGATTTGAAAATTATGATCAGTTATAACACTAGATTTCAAAATTCCGACCAATTATAAAACTGGATTTGAAAATCCCGACCAATTATAGAAACTGGATTTGAAAATCCCGACTAGTTATAAAACTGGATTTGAAAATCCCGACCAATTATAAAACTGGATTTAAAAATCCCGACCAGTTATAGAAACTGGATTTGAAAATCCCGACCAGTTATAAAACTGGATTTGAAAATCCCGACCAGTTATAGAAACTGGATTTGAAAATCCTGACCAGTTATAAAACTGGATTTGAAAATCCCGACCAGTTATAGAAACTGGATTTAAAAATTCTGACTAGTTATAACACTAGATTTAAAAATTCCGACCAGTTATAGATACTGGATTTGAAAATCCCGACCAGTTATAACACTGAATTTGAAAATCCCGACCAGTTATAAAAACTGGATTTGAAAATCCCGACCAGTTATAGAAACTGGATTTGAAAATCCCGACCAGTTATAGAAACTGGATTTAAAAATTCCGACCAGTTATGACACTAGATTTGAAAATTCCGACCAGTTATAGATACTGGATTTGAAAATCCCGACGAGTTATAAAAATTGGAGTTGCAAATCCCGACCAGTTATAGAAACTGGATTTGAAAATCTCGACCAGTTATAGAAACTGTATTTGAAAATCCCGACCAGTTATAGAAACTGTATTTGAAAAATCCCGACCAGTTATAGAAACTGGATTTCAAAATCCCGACCAGTTATAGAAACTGGATTTGAAAATCCCTATCAGTTATAGAAACTGGATTTGAAAATCCCGACCAGTTATAAAATCTGGAATTGAAAATCCCGACCAGTTATAGAAACTAGATTTCAAAATCCCGACCAGTTATAGAAACTAGATTTGAAAATCCCGACCGGTTATAAAAACTGGATTTGAAAATCCCGACCAGTTATAGAAACTTGATTTGAAAATCCTGACCAGTTATAGAAACTGGATTTGAAAATCCCGACTAGTTATAAAAACTGGATTTGAAAATCCCGACCAGTTATAAAACTGGATTTGAAAATCCCGACCAGTTATAGAAACTGGATTTCAAAATCCCGACCAGTTATAGAAACTGGATTTGAAAATCCCGACCAGTTATAACACTGAATTTGAAAATCCCGACCGGTTATAAAAACTGGATTTGAAAATGCCGACCAGTTATAAAACTGGATTTGAAAATCCCGATCAGTTATAGAAACTGGATTTGAAAATCCTGATCAGTTATAACACTGGATTTGAAAATCCCGACCAATTGTAAAACTAGATTTGAAAATCCCGACCAGTTATAGAAAATGGATTTGAAAATCCCGACCAGTTATAAAACTGGATTTGAAAATCCCGACCAGTTATAGAAACTGGATTTGAAAATCCCGACCAGTTATAACACTGAATTTGAAAATCCCGACCAGTTATAAAAACTGGATTTGAAAATCCCGACTAGTTATAAAAACTGGATTTGAAAATCCTGACCAGTTATAGAAACTGAATTTGAAAATCCAGACCAGTTATAAAAACTGGATTTGAAAATTCCGACCAGTTATAGAAACTGGATTTGAAAATCCCGACCAGTTATAACACTGAATTTGAAAATCCCGACCGGTTATAAAAACTGGATTTGAAAATGCCGACCAGTTATAAAACTGGATTTGAAAATCCCGATCAGTTATAGAAACTGGATTTGAAAATCCTGATCAGTTATAACACTGGATTTGAAAATCCCGACCAATTTCAAAACTAGATTTGAAAATCCCGACCAGTTATAGAAAATGGATTTGAAAATCCCGACCAGTTATAAAACTGGATTTGAAAATCCCGACCAGTTATAGAAACTGGATTTGAAAATCCCGACCAGTTATAACACTGAATTTGACAATCCCGACCAGTTATAAAAACTGGATTTGAAAATCCCGACTAGTTATAAAAACTGGATTTGAAAATCCTGACCAGTTATAGAAACTGAATTTGAAAATCCAGACCAGTTATAAAAACTGGATTTGAAAATCCTGACCAGTTATAGAAACTGAATTTGAAAATCCCGACGAGTTATAGAAACTAAATTTGAAAATCCTGATCAGTTATAACACTGGATTTGAAAATCCAGACCAATTATAAAACTAGATTTGAAAATCCCGACCAGTTACAGCAAATGGATTTGAAAATCTCGACCAGTTATAAAACTGGATTTGAAAATTCCGACCAGTTATGACACTAGATTTGAAAATCCCGACCAGTTATAGAAACTGGATTTGAAAATCCCGACCAGTTATAAAACTGGATTTGAAAATCCCGACCAGTTATAGAAACTGGATTTGAAAATCCCGATCAGTTATAGAAACTGGATTTTAAAATCCCGACCAATTATAGAAACTGGATTTGAAAATCCTGACCAGTTATAGAAACTAGATTTGAAAATCCCGACCAGTTATAAAAACTAGATTTGAAAATCCCGACCTGTTATAGAAACTGGATTTGAAAATCCCGACCAGTTATAGAAACTAGATTTGAAAATATCGACCAGTTATAGAAACTAGATTTGAAAATCCCGACCAGTTATAAAACTGGATTTGAAAATCTCGACCAGTTATAGAAACTGTATTTGAAAATCCCGACTAGTTATAAAAACTGGATTTGAAAATCCCAACCAATTATAGAAACTGGATTTCAAAATCCCGACCAGTTATAGAAACTGGAGTTGAAAATCCCGACTAGTTATAACACTGAATTTGAAAATCCCGACCAGTTATAAAAACTGGATTTGAAAATTCCGACCAGTTATAGAAACTGAATTTGAAAATCCCGACCAGTTATTAAAACTGGATTTGAAAATCCCGACCAGTTATAAAACTGGATTTAAAAATCCCGACGAGTTATAGAAACTGAATTTGAAAATCCTGATCAGTTATAACACTGGATTTGAAAATCCCGACCAATTATAAAACTAGATTTGAAAATCCCGACCAGTTATAGAAAATGGATTTGAAAATCCCGACCAGTTATAAAACTGGATTTGAAAATCCCGACCAGTTATAAAAACTAGAGTTGAAAATCCCGACCAGTTATAGAAACTGGATTTGAAAATCACGACCAGTTATAGAAACTGGATTTGAAAATCCCGACCAGTTATAGAAACTGGATTTGAAAATCCCGACCAGTTATAACACTGAATTTGAAAATCCCGACCGGTTATAAAAACTGGATTTGAAAATGCCGACCAGTTATAAAACTGGATTTGAAAATCCCGACCAGTTATAGAAACTGGATTTGAAAATCCTGATCAGTTATAACACTGGATTTGAAAATCCCGACCAATTGTAAAACTAGATTTGAAAATCTCGACCAGTTATAGAAAATGGATTTGAAAATCCCGACCAGTTATAAAACTGGATTTGAAAATCCCGACCAGTTATAGAAACTGGATTTGAAAATCCCGACCAGTTATAACACTGAATTTGAAAATCCCGACCAGTTATAAAAACTGAATTTGAAAATCCCGACCAGTTATAACACTGAATTTGAAAATCCCGACCAGTTATAAAACTGGATTTGACAATCCCGACGAGTTATAGAAACTGAATATGAAAATCCTGATCAGTTATAACACCGGATTTGAAAATCCCGACCAATTATAAAACTAGATTTGAAAATACCGACCAGTTATAGAAAATGGATTTGAAAATCCCGACCAGTTATAAAACTGGATTTGAAAATCCCGACCAGTTATAGAAAATGGATTTGAAAATCCCGACCATTTATAAAACTGGATTTGAAAATCCCGACGATTTATAGAAACTGAATTTGAAAATCCTGATCAGTTATAACACTGGATTTGAAAATCCCGACCAATTATAAAAACTAGTTATAGAAACTGGATTTGAAGATCCCGACCAGTTATAGAAACTTGATTTGAAAATCCTGACCAGTTATAGAAACTGGATTTGAAAATACCGACCAGTTATAAAAACTGGATTTGAAAATCCCGACCAGTTATAAAACTGGATTTGAAAATCCCGACCAGTTATAGAAACTGGATTTGAAAATCCTGATCAGTTATAACACTCGATTTGAAAATCCCGACCAATTATAAAACTAAATTTGAAAATCGGGATCTGTTATAGAAATTGGATTTGAAAATCCCGACCAGTTATAAATCTGGATTTGAAAATCCCAACCAGTTATAAAATTAGATTTAAAAATCCCGACCAGTTATAGAAACTGCATTTGAAAATCCTGACCAGTTATAAAACTGGATTTGAAAATCCCGACCAGTTATAGAAATTGGATTTGAAAATCCCGACCAGTTATGACACTAGATTTGGAAATGACGACCAGTTATAGAAACTGGATTTGAAAATCCCGACAAGTTATAAAAATTGGATTTGAAAATCCCGACTAGTTATAGAAACTGGATTTGAAAATCCCGACCAGTTGTAAAAACTGAATTTTGAAAATCCCGACTAGTTACAAAAACTGGATTTGAAAATCCCGACCAGTTATAAAAACTAGATTTGAAAATCCCGACCAGATATAGAAACTGGATTTGAAAATCCCGACCAGTTATAGAAACTGGATTTGAAAATCCCGACCAGTTATAGAAACTAGATTTGAAAATCCCGACCAGTTATAAAACTGGATTTGAAAATCCCGACCAGTTATAGAAACTGGATTTGAAAATCCCGACCAGTTATAAAAACTAGATTTAAAAATCCCGACCAGTTATAGAAACTGGCTTTCAATATAACGACCAGTTATAGAAACTTGATTTGAAAATCCCGACCAGTTATAGAAACTGGATTTGAAAATCCCGACCAGTTATAAAAACTGGATTTGAAAAGGCCGACCAGTTATATAAACTGGATTTCAAAATACAGACCAGTTATAGAAACTTGATTTGAAAATCCCGACCAGTTATAGAAACTGGATTTGAAAATCCCGACCAGTTATAGAAACTAGATTTGAAAATCCCGACCAGTTATAAAACTGGATTTGAAAATCCCAACTAGTTATAGAAACTGGATTTGAAAATCCCGACCAGTTATAAAAACTGGATTTGAAAATCCCGACCAGTTATAACACTGAATTTGAAAATCCCGACCAGTTATAAAAACTGGATTTGAAAATCCCGACCAGTTATAGAAACTGGATTTGAAAATCCCGACCTGTTATAGAAACTGGATTTGAAAATCCCGACCAGTTATAGAAACTAGATTTGAAAATATCGACCAGTTATAGAAACTAGATTTGAAAATCCCGACCAGTTATAAAACTGGATTTGAAAATCTCGACCAGTTATAGAAACTGGATTTGAAAATCCCGACTAGTTATAAAAACTGGATTTGAAAATCCCAACCAATTATAGAAACTGGATTTCAAAATCCCGACCAGTTATAGAAACTCGAGTTGAAAATCCCGACTAGTTATAACACTGAATTTGAAAATCCCGACCAGTTATAAAAACTGGATTTGAAAATTCCGACCAGTTATAGAAACTGGATTTGAAAATCCTGACCAGTTATAGAAACTGAATTTGAAAATCCCGACCAGTTATTAAAACTGGATTTGAAAATCCCCACCAGTTATAAAACTGGATTTGAAAATCCCGACAGTTATAGAAACTGAATTTGAAAATCCTGATCAGTTATAACACTGGATTTGAAAATCCCGACCAATTATAAAACTAGATTTGAAAATCCCGACCAGTTATAGAAAATGGATTTGAAAATCCCGACCAGTTATAAAACTGGATTTGAAAATCCCGACCAGTTATAAAAACTAGAGTTGAAAATCCCGACCAGTTATAGAAACTGGATTTGAAAATCACGACCAGTTATAGAAACTGGATTTGAAAATCTCGACCAGTTATAGAAACTGGATTTGAAAATCCCGACCAGATATAAGATCTGGATTTGAAAATCCCGACCAGTTATAAAATCTGGAATTGAAAATCCCGACCAGTTATAGAAACTGGATTTCAAAATCCCGACCAGTTATAGAAACTGGATTTGAAAATCCCGACCAGTTATAGAAACTGGATTTGAAAATCCCGACCAGTTATAACACTGAATTTGAAAATCCCGACCGGTTATAAAAACTGGATTTGAAAATCCCGACCAGTTATAGAAACTTGATTTGAAAATCCTGACCAGTTATAGAAACTGGATTTGAAAATCCCGACCAGGTATAAAAACTGGATTTGAAAATCTCGACCAGTTATAAAACTGGATTTGAAAATCCCGACCAGTTATAAAAACTAGAGTTGAAAATTCCGACCAGTTATAGAAACTGGATTTGAAAATCACGACCAGTTATAGAAACTGGATTTGAAAATCTCGACCAGTTATAGAAACTGGATTTGAAAATCCCGACCAGATATAAGATCTGGATTTGAAAATCCCGACCAGTTATAAAATCTGGAATTGAAAATCCCGACCAGTTATAGAAACTGGATTTCAAAATCCCGACCAGCTATAGAAACTGGATTTGAAAATCCCGACCAGTTATAGAAACTGGATTTGAAAATCCCGACCAGTTATAACACTGAATTTGAAAATCCCGACCGGTTATAAAAACTGGATTTGAAAATCCCGACCAGTTATAGAAACTTGATTTGAAAATCCTGACCAGTTATAGAAACTGGATTTGAAAATCCCGACCAGGTATAAAAACTGGATTTGAAAATCTCGACCAGTTATAAAATTGGATTTAAAAATCCCGACCAGTTATAGAAACTGGATTTGAAAATCCTGATCAGTTATAACACTGGATTTGAAAATCCCGACCAATTATAAAACTAGATTTAAAAATCGGGACCTGTTATAGAAACTGGATTTTAAAAATCCCGACCAGTTATAAATCTGGATTTGAAAATCCCAACCAGTTATAAAACTAGATTTAAAAATCCCGACCAGTTATAGAAACTGCATTTGAAAATCCTGACCAATTATAAAACTGGATTTGAAAATCCCGACCAGTTATAGAAATTGGATTTAAAAATCCCGACCAGTTATGACACTAGATTTTGAAATCACGACCAGTTATAGAAACTGGATTTGAAAATCCCGACCAGTTGTAAAAACTGAATTTTGAAAATCCCGACCAGTTACAAAAACTGGATTTGAAAATCCCGACCAGTTATAAAAACTAGATTTGAAAATCCCGACCAGTTATAGAAACTGGATTTCAAAATCCCGATCAGTTATAGAAACTGATTTGAAAATCCCGACCAGTTATAGAAACTGGATTTGAAAATCCCGACCAGTTATAACACTGAATTTGAAAATCCCGACCAGTTATAAAAACTGCATTTGAAAATCCCGACCAGTTATACAAACTGGATTTGAAAATCCTGACCAGTTATAGAAACTGAATTTGAAAATCCCGACCATTTATAGAAACTGGATTTGAAAATTATGATCAGTTATAACACTAGATTTGAAAATTCCGACCAATTATAAAACTGGATTTGAAAATCCCGACCAGTTATAGAAACTGGATTTGAAAATCCCGACTAGTTATAAAACTGGATTTGAAAATCCCGACCAATTATAAAACTGGATTTAAAAATCCCGACCAGTTATAGAAACTGGATTTGAAAATCCCGACCAGTTATAAAACTGGATTTGAAAATCCCGACCAGTTATAGAAACTGGATTTGAAAATCCTGACCAGTTATAAAACTGGATTTGAAAATACCGACCAGTTATAGAAACTGGATTTAAAAATTCTGACTAGTTATAACACTAGATTTAAAAATTCCGACCAGTTATAGATACTGGATTTGAAAATCCCGACCAGTTATAACACTGAATTTGAAAATCCCGACCAGTTATAAAAACTGGATTTGAAAATCACGACCAGTTATAGAAACTGGATTTGAAAATCCCGACCAGTTATAGAAACTGGATTTAAAAATTCCGACCAGTTATGACACTAGATTTGAAAATTCCGACCAGTTATAGATACTGGATTTGAAAATCCCGACGAGTTATAAAAACTGGAGTTGCAAATCCCGACCAGTTATAGAAACTGGATTTGAAAATCTCGACCAGTTATAGAAACTGTATTTGAAAATCCCGACCAGTTATAGAAACTGTATTTGAAAAATCCCGACCAGTTATAGAAACTGGATTTCAAAATCCCGACCAGTTATAGAAACTGGATTTGAAAATCCCTATCAGTTATAGAAACTGGATTTGAAAATCCCGACCAGTTATAAAATCTTGAATTGAAAATCCCGACCAGTTATAGAAACTAGATTTCAAAATCCCGACCAGTTATAGAAACTGGATTTGAAAATCCCGACCGGTTATAAAAACTGGATTTGAAAATCCCGACCAGTTATAGAAACTTGATTTGAAAATCCTGACCAGTTATAGAAACTGGATTTGAAAATCCCGACCAGTTATAAAAACTGGATTTGAAAATCCCGACCAGTTATAAAACTGGATTTGAAAATCCCGACCAGTTATAGAAACTGGATTTGAAAATCCTGATCAGTTATAACACTGGATTTGAAAATCCCGACCAGTTATAGAAACTGGATTTCAAAATCCCGACCAGTTATAGAAACTGGATTTGAAAATCCCGACCAGTTATAACACTGAATTTGAAAATCTCGACCGGTTATAAAAACTGGATTTGAAAATGCCGACCAGTTATAAAACTGGATTTGAAAATCCCGATCAGTTATAGAAACTGGATTTGAAAATCCTGATCAGTTATAACACTGGATTTGAAAATCCCGACCAATTGTAAAACTAGATTTGAAAATCCCGACCAGTTATAGAAAATGGATTTGAAAATCCCGACCAGTTATAAAACTGGATTTGAAAATCCCGACCAGTTATAGAAACTGGATTTGAAAATCCCGACCAGTTATAACACTGAATTTGAAAATCCCGACCAGTTATAAAAACTGGATTTGAAAATCCCGACTAGTTATAAAAACTGGATTTGAAAATCCTGACCAGTTATAGAAACTGAATTTGAAAATCCAGACCAGTTATAAAAACTGGATTTGAAAATCCTGACCAGTTATAGAAACTGAATTTGAAAATCCCGACCAGTTATAAACAGTGGATTTGAAAATCCCGACCAGTTATAAAACTGGATTTGAAAATCGCGAGGAGTTATAGAAACTGAATTTAAAAATCCTTATCAGTTATAACACTGGATTTGAAAATCCCGACTAATTATAAAACTAGATTTGAAAATCCCGACCTGTTATAGAAAATGGATTTAAAAATCCCGACCAGTTATAAAACTGGATTTGAAAATCCCGACCAGTTATAGAAACTGGATTTGAAAATCCCGACTAGTTATAAAAACTGGATTTGAAAATCCCAACCAGTTATAGAAACTGGATTTCAAAATCCCGACCAGTTATAGAAACTGGAGTTGAAAATCCCGACCAGTTATAACACTGAATTTGAAAATCCCGACCAGTTATAAAAACTGAATTTGAAAATCCCGACCAGTTATAGAAACTGGATTTGAAAATCCTGACCAGTTATAGAAACTGAATTTGAAAATCCCGACTAGTTATAAAAACTGGATTTGAAAATCCCGACCAGTTATAAAACTGGATTTGAAAATCCCGACGAGTTATAGAAACTGAATATGAAAATCCTGATCAGTTATAACACCGGATTTGAAAATCCCGACCAATTATAAAACTAGATTTGAAAATCCCGACCAGTTATAGAAAATGGATTTGAAAATCCCGACCAGTTATAAAACTGGATTTGAAAATCCCGACAAGTTATAGAAAATGGATTTGAAAATCCCGACCATTTATAAAACTGGATTTGAAAATCCCGACGATTTATAGAAACTGAATTTGAAAATCCTGATCAGTTATAACACTGGATTTGAAAATCCCGACCAATTATAAAAACTAGTTATAGAAACTGGATTTGAAGATCCCGACCAGTTATAGAAACTTGATTTGAAAATCCTGACCAGTTATAGAAACTGGATTTGAAAATCCCGACCAGTTATAAAAACTGGATTTGAAAATCCCGACTAGTTATAAAACTGGATTTAAAATCCCGACCAGTTATAGAAACTGGATTTGAAAATCCTGATCAGTTATAACACTGGATTTGAAAATCCCGACCAATTATAAAACTAAATTTGAAAATCGGGATCTGTTATAGAAACTGGATTTGAAAATCCCGACCAGTTATAAATCTGGATTTGAAAATCCCAACCAGTTATAAAACTAGATTTAAAAATCCCGACCAGTTATAGAAACTGCATTTGAAAATCCTGACCAGTTATAAAACTGGATTTGAAAATCCCGACCAGTTATAGAAATTGGATTTGAAAATCCCGACCAGTTATGACACTAGATTTGGAAATGACGACCAGTTATAGAAACTGGATTTGAAAATCCCGACCAGTTATAAAAATTGGATTTGAAAATCCCGACTAGTTATAGAAACTGGATTTGAAAATCCCGACCAGTTGTAAAAACTGAATTTTGAAAATCCCGACTAGTTACAAAAACTGGATTTGAAAATCCCGACCAGTTATAAAAACTAGATTTGAAAATCCCGACCAGATATAGAAACTGGATTTGAAAATCCCGACCAGTTATAGAAACTGGATTTGAAAATCCCGACCAGTTATAGAAACTAGATTTGAAAATCCCGACCAGTTATAAAACTGGATTTGAAAATCCCGACCAGTTATAGAAACTGGATTTGAAAATCCCGACCAGTTATAAAAACTGGATTTGAAAATCCCGACCAGTTATAGAAACTGGCTTTCAAAATACCGACCAGTTATAGAAACTGGATTTGAAAATCCCGACCAGTTATAGAAACTGGATTTGAAAATCCCGACCAGTTATAAAAACTGGATTTGAAAAGGCCGACCAGTTATATAAACTGGATTTCAAAATACAGACCAGTTATAGAAACTTGATTTGAAAATCCCGACCAGTTATAGAAACTGGATTTGAAAATCCCGACCAGTTATAGAAACTAGATTTGAAAATCCCGATCAGTTATAAAACTGGATTTGAAAATCCCGACTAGTTATAGAAACTGGATTTGAAAATCCCGACCAGTTATAAAAACTGGATTTGAAAATCCCGACCAGTTATAGAAACTCGATTTCAAAATACCAACCAGTTTTAGAAATTGGATTTGAAAATCCCGACCAGTTATAGAAACTGGATTTGAAAATCCCGACCAGTTATAACACTGAATTTGAAAATCCCGACCAGTTATAAAAACTGGATTTGAAAATCCCGACGAGTTATAGAAACTAAATTTGAAAATCCTGATCAGTTATAACACTGGATTTGAAAATCCAGACCAATTATAAAACTAGATTTGAAAATCCCGACCAGTTACAGCAAATGGATTTGAAAATCCCGACCAGTTATAAAACTGGATTTGAAAATTCCGACCAGTTATGACACTAGATTTGAAAATCCCGACCAGTTATAGAAACTGGATTTGAAAATCCCGACCAGTTATAAAACTGGATTTGAAAATCCCGACCAGTTATAGAAACTGGATTTGAAAATCCCGATCAGTTATAGAAACTGGATTTTAAAATCCCGACCAATTATAGAAACTGGATTTGAAAATCCTGACCAGTTATAGAAACTAGATTTGAAAATCCCGACCAGTTATAAAAACTAGATTTGAAAATCCCGACCAGTTATAGAAACTGGATTTGAAAATCCCGACCAGTTATAGAAACTAGATTTGAAAATATCGACCAGTTATAGAAACTAGATTTGAAAATCCCGACCAGTTATAAAACTGGATTTGAAAATCCCGACTAGTTATAAAAACTGGATTTGAAAATCCCAACCAATTATAGAAACTGTATTTCAAAATCCCGACCAGTTATAGAAACTGGAGTTGAAAATCCCGACTAGTTATAACACTGAATTTGAAAATCCCGACCAGTTATAAAAACTGGATTTGAAAATTCCGACCAGTTATAGAAACTGGATTTGAAAATCCTGACCAGTTATAGAAACTGAATTTGAAAATCCCGACCAGTTATTAAAACTGGATTTGAAAATCCCGACTAGTTATAAAACTGGATTTGAAAATCCCGACGAGTTATAGAAACTGAATTTGAAAATCCTGATCAGTTATAACACTGGATTTGAAAATCCCGACCAATTATAAAACTAGATTTGAAAATCCCGACCAGTTATAGAAAATGGATTTGAAAATCCCGACCAGTTATAAAACTGGATTTGAAAATCCCGACCAGTTATAAAAACTAGAGTTGAAAATCCCGACCAGTTATAGAAACTGGATTTGAAAATCACGACCAGTTATAGAAACTGGATTTGAAAATCTCGACCAGTTATAGAAACTGGATTTGAAAATCCCGACCAGATATAAGATCTGGATTTGAAAATCCCGACCAGTTATAAAATCTGGAATTGAAAATCCCGACCAGTTATAGAAACTGGATTTCAAAATCCTGACCAGTTATAGAAACTGGATTTGAAAATCCCGACCAGTTATAGAAACTGGATTTGAAAATCCCGACCAGTTATAACACTGAATTTGAAAATCCCGACCGGTTATAAAAACTGGATTTGAAAATCCCGACCAGTTATAGAAACTTGATTTGAAAATCCTGACCAGTTATAGAAACTGGATTTGAAAATCCCGACCAGGTATAAAAAGTGGATTTGAAAATCTCGACCAGTTATAAAATTGGATTTAAAAATCCCGACCAGTTATAGAAACTGGATTTGAAAATCCTGATCAGTTATAACACTGGATTTGAAAATCCCGACCAATTATAAAACTAGATTTAAAAATCGGGACCTGTTATAGAAACTGGATTTGAAAATCCCGACCAGTTATAAATCTGGATTTGAAAATCCCAACCAGTTATAAAACTAGATTTAAAAATCCCGACCAGTTATAGAAACTGCATTTGAAAATCCTGACCAGTTATAAAACGGGATTTGAAAATCCCGACCAGTTATAGAAATTGGATTTAAAAATCTCGACCAGTTATGACACTAGATTTTGAAATCACGACCAGTTATAGAAACTGGATTTGAAAATCCCGACCAGTTGTAAAAACTGAATTTTGAAAATCCCGACCAGTTACAAAAACTGGATTTGAAAATCCCGACCAGTTATAAAAACTAGATTTGAAAATCCCGACCAGTTATAGAAACTGGATTTCAAAATCCCGATCAGTTATAGAAACTGATTTGAAAATCCCGACCAGTTATAGAAACTGGATTTGAAAATCCCGACCAGTTATAACACTGAATTTGAAAATCCCGACCAGTTATAAAAACTGCATTTGAAAATCCCGACCAGTTATACAAACTGAATTTGAAAATCCTGACCAGTTATAGAAACTGAATTTGAAAATCCCGACCATTTATAGAAACTGGATTTGAAAATTATGATCAGTTATAACACTAGATTTGAAAATTCCGACCAATTATAAAACTGGATTTGAAAATCCCGACCAGTTATAGAAACTGGATTTGAAAATCCCGACTAGTTATAAAACTGGATTTGAAAATCCCGACCAATTATAAAACTGGATTTAAAAATCCCGACCAGTTATAAAAACTGGATTTGAAAATCCCGACCAGTTATAAAACTGGATTTGAAAATCCCGACCAGTTATAAAAACTGGATTTGAAAATCCTGACCAGTTATAAAACTGGATTTGAAAATCCCGACCAGTTATAGAAACTGGATTTAAAAATTCTGACTAGTTATAACACTAGATTTAAAAATTCCGACCAGTTATAGATACTGGATTTGAAAATCCCGACCAGTTATAACACTGAATTTGAAAATTCCGACCAGTTATAAAAACTGGATTTGAAAATCACGACCAGTTATAGAAACTGGATTTGAAAATCCCGACCAGTTATAGAAACTGGATTTAAAAATTCCGACCAGTTATGACACTAGATTTGAAAATTCCGACCAGTTATAGATACTGGATTTGAAAATCCCGACGAGTTATAAAAACTGGAGTTGCAAATCCCGACCAGTTATAGAAACTGGATTTGAAAATCTCGACCAGTTATAGAAACTGTATTTGAAAATCCCGACCAGTTATAGAAACTGGATTTCAAAATCCCGACCAGTTATAGAAACTGGATTTGAAAATCCCTATCAGTTATAGAAACTGGATTTGAAAATCCCGACCAGTTATAAAATCTGGAATTGAAAATCCCGACCAGTTATAGAAACTAGATTTCCAAATCCCGACCAGTTATAGAAACTAGATTTGAAAATCCCGACCGGTTATAAAAACTGGATTTGAAAATCCCGACCAGTTATAGAAACTTGATTTGAAAATCCTGACCAGTTATAGAAACTGGATTTGAAAATCCCGACCAGTTATAAAAACTGGATTTGAAAATCCCGACCAGTTATAAAACTGGATTTGAAAATCCCGACCAGTTATAGAAACTGGATTTGAAAATCCTGATCAGTTATAACACTGGATTTGAAAATCCCGACCAGTTATAGAAACTGGATTTCAAAATCCCGACCAGTTATAGAAACTGGATTTGAAAATCCCGACCAGTTATAACACTGAATTTGAAAATCTTGACCGGTTATAAAAACTGGATTTGAAAATGCCGACCAGTTATAAAACTGGATTTGAAAATCCCGATCAGTTATAGAAACTGGATTTGAAAATCCTGATCAGTTATAACACTGGATTTGAAAATCCCGACCAATTGTAAAACTAGATTTGAAAATCCCGACCAGTTATAGAAAATGGATTTGAAAATCCCGAGCAGTTATAAAACTGGATTTGAAAATCCCGACCAGTTATAGAAACTGGATTTGAAAATCCCGACCAGTTATAACACTGAATTTGAAAATCCCGACCAGTTATAAAAACTGGATTTGAAAATCCCGACTAGTTATAAAAACTGGATTTGAAAATCCTGACCAGTTATAGAAACTGAATTTGAAAATCCAGACCAGTTATAAAAACTGGATTTGAAAATCCTGACCAGTTATAGAAACTGAATTTGAAAATCCCGACCAGTTATAAACACTGGATTTGAAAATCCCGACCAGTTATAAAACTGGATTTGAAAATCGCGAGGAGTTATAGAAACTGAATTTGAAAATCCTTATCAGTTATAACACTGGATTTGAAAATCCCGACTAATTATAAAACTAGATTTGAAAATCCCGACCTGTTATAGAAAATGGATTTAAAAATCCCGACCAGTTATAGAAACTGGATTTGAAAATCCCGACTAGTTATAAAAACTATATTTGAAAATCCCAACCAGTTATAGAAACTGGATTTCAAAATCCCGACCAGTTATAGAAACTGGAGTTGAAAATCCCGACCAGTTATAACACTGAATTTGAAAATCCCGACCAGTTATAAAAACTGAATTTGAAAATCCCGACCAGTTATAGAAACTGGATTTGAAAATCCTGATCAGTTATAGAAACTGAATTTGAAAATCCCGACTAGTTATAAAAACTGGATTTGAAAATCCCGACCAGTTATTAAACTGGATTTGAAAATCCCGACGAGTTATAGAAACTGAATATGAAAATCCTGATCAGTTATAACACCGGATTTGAAAATCCCGACCAATTATAAAACTAGATTTAAAAATCCCGACCAGTTATAGAAAATGGATTTGAAAATCCCGACCAGTTATAAAACTGGATTTGAAAATCCCGACCAGTTATAGAAAATGGATTTGAAAATCCCGACCATTTATAAAACTGGATTTGAAAATCCCGACGATTTATAGAAACTGAATTTGAAAATCCTGATCAGTTATAACACTGGATTTGAAAATCCCGACCAATTATAAAAACTAGTTATAGAAACTGGATTTGAAGATCCCGACCAGTTATAGAAACTTGATTTGAAAATCCTGACCAGTTATAGAAACTTGATTTTAAAATCCCGACCAGTTATAAAAACTGGATTTGAAAATCCCGACCAGTTATAAAACTGGATTTGAAAATCCCGACCAGTTATAGAAACTGGATTTGAAAATCCTGATCAGTTATAACACTGGATTTGAAAATCCCGACCAATTATAAAACTAGATTTAAAAATCGGGACCTGTTATAGAAACTGGATTTTAAAAATCCCGACCAGTTATAAATCTGGATTTGAAAATCCCAACCAGTTATAAAACTAGATTTAAAAATCCCGACCAGTTATAGAAACTGCATTTGAAAATCCTGACCAGTTATAAAACTGGATTTGAAAATCCCGACCAGTTATAGAAATTGGATTTGAAAATCCCGACCAGTTATGACACTAGATTTGGAAATGACGACCAGTTATAGAAACTGGATTTGAAAATCCCGACCAGTTATAAAAATTGGATTTGAAAATCCCGACTAGTTATAGAAACTGGATTTGAAAATCCCGACCAGTTGTAAAAACTGAATTTTGAAAATCCCGACTAGTTACAAAAACTGGATTTGAAAATCCCGACCAGTTATAAAAACTAGATTTGAAAATCCCGACCAGATATAGAAACTGGATTTCAAAATCCCTACCAGTTATAGAAACTGGAGTTGAAAATCCCGACTAGTTATAACACTGAATTTGAAAATCCCGACCAGTTATAAAAACTGGATTTGAAAATTCCGACCAGTTATAGAAACTGGATTTGAAAATCCTGACCAGTTATAGAAACTGAATTTGAAAATCCCGACCAGTTATTAAAACTGGATTTGAAAATCCCGACCAGTTATAAAACTGGATTTGAAAATCCCGACGAGTTATAGAAACTGAATTTGAAAATCCTGATCAGTTATAACACTGGATTTGAAAATCCCGACCAATTATAAAACTAGATTTGAAAATCCCGACCAGTTATAGAAAATGGATTTGAAAATCCCGACCAGTTATAAAACTGGATTTGAAAATCCCGACCAGTTATAAAAACTAGAGTTGAAAATCCCGACCAGTTATAGAAACTGGATTTGAAAATCACGACCAGTTATAGAAACTGGATTTGAAAATCTCGACCAGTTATAGAAACTGGATTTGAAAATCCCAACCAGATATAAGATCTGGATTTGAAAATCCCGACCAGTTATAAAATCTGGAATTGAAAATCCCGACCAGTTATAGAAACTGGATTTCAAAATCCCGACCAGTTATAGAAACTGGATTTCAAAATCCCGACCAGTTATAGAAACTGGATTTGAAAATCCCGACCAGTTATAACACTGAATTTGAAAATCCCGACCGGTTATAAAAACTGGATTTGAAAATCCCGACCAGTTATAGAAACTTGATTTGAAAATCCTGACCAGTTATAGAAACTGGATTTGAAAATCCCGACCAGGTATAAAAAGTGGATTTGAAAATCTCGACCAGTTATAAAATTGGATTTAAAAATCCCGACCAGTTATAGAAACTGGATTTGAAAATCCTGATCAGTTATAACACTGGATTTGAAAATCCCGACCAATTATAAAACTAGATTTAAAAATCGGGACCTGTTATAGAAACTGGATTTGAAAATCCTGACCAGTTATAAATCTGGATTTGAAAATCCCAACCAGTTATAAAACTAGATTTAAAAATCCCGACCAGTTATAGAAACTGCATTTGAAAATCCTGACCAGTTATAAAACTGGATTTGAAAATCCCGACCAGTTATAGAAATTGGATTTAAAAATCCCGACCAGTTATGACACTAGATTTTGAAATCACGACCAGTTATAGAAACTGGATTTGAAAATCCCGACCAGTTGTAAAAACTGAATTTTTAAAATCCCGACCAGTTACAAAAACTGGATTTGAAAATCCCGACCAGTTATAAAAACTAGATTTGAAAATCCCGACCAGTTATAGAAACTGGATTTCAAAATCCCGATCAGTTATAGAAACTGATTTGAAAATCCCGACCAGTTATAGAAACTGGATTTGAAAATCCCGACCAGTTATAACACTGAATTTGAAAATCCCGACCAGTTATAAAAACTGCATTTGAAAATCCCGACCAGTTATACAAACTGGATTTGAAAATCCTGACCAGTTATAGAAACTGAATTTGAAAATCCCGACCATTTATAGAAACTGGATTTGAAAATTATGATCAGTTATAACACTAGATTTGAAAATTCCGACCAATTATAAAACTGGATTTGAAAATCTCGACCAGTTATAGAAACTGGATTTGAAAATCCTGATCAGTTATAACACTGGATTTGAAAATCCCGACCAATTATAAAACTAAATTTGAAAATCGGGATCTGTTATAGAAACTGGATTTGAAAATCCCGACCAGTTATAAATCTGGATTTGAAAATCCCAACCAGTTATAAAACTAGATTTAAAAATCCCGACCAGTTATAGAAACTGCATTTGAAAATCCTGACCAGTTATAAAACTGGATTTGAAAATCCCGACCAGTTATAGAAATTGGATTTGAAAATCCCGACCAGTTATAAAAACTGGATTTGAAAATCCCGACCAGTTATAAAACTGGATTTGAAAATCCCGACCAGTTATAGAAACTGGATTTGAAAATCCTGATCAGTTATAACACTGGATTTGAAAATCCCGACCAGTTATAGAAACTGGATTTCAAAATCCCGACCAGTTATAGAAACTGGATTTGAAAATCCCGACCAGTTATAACACTAAATTTGAAAATCTTGACCGGTTATAAAAACTGGATTTGAAAATGCCGACCAGTTATAAAACTGGATTTGAAAATCCCGATCAGTTATAGAAACTGGATTTGAAAATCCTGATCAGTTATAACACTGGATTTGAAAATCCCGACCAATTGTAAAACTAGATTTGAAAATCCCGACCAGTTATAGAAAATGGATTTAAAAATCCAGACCAGTTATAAAACTGGATTTGAAAATCCCGACCAGTTATAGAAACTGGATTTGAAAATCCCGACCAGTTATAACACTGAATTTGAAAATCCCGACCAGTTATAAAAACTGGATTTGAAAATCCCGACTAGTTATAAAAACTGGATTTGAAAATCCTGACCAGTTATAGAAACTGAATTTGAAAATCCAGACCAGTTATAAAAACTGGATTTGAAAATCCTGACCAGTTATAGAAACTGAATTTGAAAATCCCGACCAGTTATAAACACTGGATTTGAAAATCCCGACCAGTTATAAAACTGGATTTGAAAATCGCGAGGAGTTATAGAAACTGAATTTGAAAATCCTTATCAGTTATAACACTGGATTTGAAAATCCCGACTAATTATAAAACTAGATTTGAAAATCCCGACCAGTTATAGAAAATGGATTTAAAAATCCCGACCAGTTATAAAACTGGATTTGAAAATCCCGACCAGTTATAGAAACTGGATTTGAAAATCCCGACTAGTTATAAAAACTATATTTGAAAATCCCAACCAGTTATAGAAACTGGATTTCAAAATCCCGACCAGTTATAGAAACTGGAGTTGAAAATCCCGACCAGTTATAACACTGAATTTGAAAATCCCGACCAGTTATAAAAACTGAATTTGAAAATCCCGACCAGTTATAGAAACTGGATTTGAAAATCCTGATCAGTTATAGAAACTGAATTTGAAAATCCCGACTAGTTATAAAAACTGGATTTGAAAATCCCGACCAGTTATAAAACTGGATTTGAAAATCCCGACGAGTTATAGAAACTGAATATGAAAATCCTGATCAGTTATAACACCGGATTTGAAAATCCCGACCAATTATAAAACTAGATTTAAAAATCCCGACCAGTTATAGAAAATGGATTTGAAAATCCCGACCAGTTATAAAACTGGATTTGAAAATCCCGACCAGTTATAGAAAATGGATTTGAAAATCCCGACCATTTATAAAACTGGATTTGAAAATCCCGACGATTTATAGAAACTGAATTTGAAAATCCTGATCAGTTATAACACTGGATTTGAAAATCCCGACCAATTATAAAAACTAGTTATAGAAACTGGATTTGAAGATCCCGACCAGTTATAGAAACTTGATTTGAAAATCCTGACCAGTTATAGAAACTTGATTTTAAAATCCCGACCAGTTATAAAAACTGGATTTGAAAATCCCGACCAGTTATAAAACTGGATTTGAAAATCCCGACCAGTTATAGAAACTGGATTTGAAAATCCTGATCAGTTATAACACTGGATTTGAAAATCCCGACCAATTATAAAACTAGATTTAAAAATCGGGACCTGTTATAGAAACTGGATTTTAAAAATCCCGACCAGTTATAAATCTGGATTTGAAAATCCCAACCAGTTATAAAACTAGATTTAAAAATCCCGACCAGTTATAGAAACTGCATTTGAAAATCCTGACCAGTTATAAAACTGGATTTGAAAATCCCGACCAGTTATAGAAATTGGATTTGAAAATCCCGACCAGTTATGACACTAGATTTGGAAATGACGACCAGTTATAGAAACTGGATTTGAAAATCCCGACCAGTTATAAAAATTGGATTTGAAAATCCCGACTAGTTATAGAAACTGGATTTGAAAATCCCGACCAGTTGTAAAAACTGAATTTTGAAAATCCCGACTAGTTACAAAAACTGGATTTGAAAATCCCGACCAGTTATAAAAACTAGATTTGAAAATCCCGACCAGATATAGAAACTGGATTTCAAAATCCCGACCAGTTATAGAAACTGGAGTTGAAAATCCCGACTAGTTATAACACTGAATTTGAAAATCCCGACCAGTTATAAAAACTGGATTTGAAAATTCCGACCAGTTATAGAAACTGGATTTGAAAATCCGGACCAGTTATACAAACTGAATTTGAAAATCCCGACCAGTTATTAAAACTGGATTTGAAAATCCCGACCAGTTATAAAACTGGATTTGAAAATCCCGACGAGTTATAGAAACTGAATTTGAAAATCCTGATCAGTTATAACACTGGATTTGAAAATCCCGACCAATTATAAAACTAGATTTGAAAATCCCGACCAGTTATAGAAAATGGATTTGAAAATCCCGACCAGTTATAAAACTGGATTTGAAAATCCCGACCAGTTATAAAAACTAGAGTTGAAAATCCCGACCAGTTATAGAAACTGGATTTGAAAATCACGACCAGTTATAGAAACTGGATTTGAAAATCTCGACCAGTTATAGAAACTGGATTTAAAAATCCCAACCAGATATAAGATCTGGATTTGAAAATCCCGACCAGTTATAAAATCTGGAATTGAAAATCCCGACCAGTTATAGAAACTGGATTTCAAAATCCCGACCAGTTATAGAAACTGGATTTGAAAATCCCGACCAGTTATAGAAACTGGATTTGAAAATCCCGACCAGTTATAACATTGAATTTAAAAATCCCGACCGGTTATAAAAACTGGATTTGAAAATCCCGACCAGTTATAGAAACTTGATTTGAAAATCCTGACCAGTTATAGAAACTGGATTTGAAAATCCCGACCAGGTATAAAAAGTGGATTTGAAAATCTCGACCAGTTATAAAATTGGATTTAAAAATCCCGACCAGTTATAGAAACTGGATTTGAAAATCCCGATCAGTTATAGAAACTGGATTTTAAAATCCCGACCAATTATAGAAACTGGATTTGAAAATCCTGACCAGTTATAGAAACTAGATTTGAAAATCCCGACCAGTTATAAAAACTAGATTTGAAAATCCCGACCAGTTATAGAAACTGGATTTGAAAATCCCGACCAGTTATAGAAACTAGATTTGAAAATATCGACCAGTTATAGAAACTAGATTTGAAAATCCCGACCAGTTATAAAACTGGATTTGAAAATCCCGACTAGTTATAAAAACTGGATTTGAAAATCCCAACCAATTATAGAAACTGTATTTCAAAATCCCGACCAGTTATAGAAACTGGAGTTGAAAATCCCGACTAGTTATAACACTGAATTTGAAAATCCCGACCAGTTATAAAAACTGGATTTGAAAATTCCGACCAGTTATAGAAACTGGATTTGAAAATCCTGACCAGTTATAGAAACTGAATTTGAAAATCCCGACCAGTTATAAAACTGGATTTGAAAATCCCGACGATTTATAGAAACTGAATTTGAAAATCCTGATCAGTTATAACACTGGATTTGAAAATCCCGACCAATTATAAAAACTAGTTATAGAAACTGGATTTGAAGATCCCGACCAGTTATAGAAACTTGATTTGAAAATCCTGACCAGTTATAGAAACTTGATTTTAAAATCCCGACCAGTTATAAAAACTGGATTTGAAAATCCCGACCAGTTATAAAACTGGATTTGAAAATCCCGACCAGTTATAGAAACTGGATTTGAAAATCCTGATCAGTTATAACACTGGATTTGAAAATCCCGACCAATTATAAAACTAGATTTAAAAATCGGGACCTGTTATAGAAACTGGATTTGAAAATCCCGACCAGTTATAAATCTGGATTTGAAAATCCCAACCAGTTATAAAACTAGATTTAAAAATCCCGACCAGTTATAGAAACTGCATTTGAAAATCCTGACCAGTTACAAAACTGGATTTGAAAATCCCGACCAGTTATAGAAATTGGATTTAAAAATCCCGACCAGTTATGACACTAGATTTTGAAATCACGACCAGTTATAGAAACTGGATTTGAAAATCCCGACCAGTTGTAAAAACTGAATTTTGAAAATCCCGACCAGTTACAAAAACTGGATTTGAAAATCCCGACCAGTTATAAAAACTAGATTTGAAAATCCCGACCAGTTATAGAAACTGGATTTCAAAATCCCGATCAGTTATAGAAACTGATTTGAAAATCCCGACCAGTTATAGAAACTGGATTTGAAAATCCCAACCAGTTATAACACTGAATTTGAAAATCCCGACCAGTTATAAAAACTGCATTTGAAAATCCCGACCAGTTATACAAACTGGATTTGAAAATCCTGACCAGTTATAGAAACTGAATTTGAAAATCCCGACCATTTATAGAAACTGGATTTGAAAATTATGATCAGTTATAACACTAGATTTGAAAATTCCGACCAATTATAAAACTGGATTTGAAAATCCCGACCAGTTATAGAAACTGGATTTGAAAATCCTGATCAGTTATAACACTGGATTTGAAAATCCCGACCAATTATAAAACTAAATTTGAAAATCGGGATCTGTTATAGAAACTGGATTTGAAAATCCCGACCAGTTATAAATCTGGATTTGAAAATCCCAACCAGTTATAAAACTAGATTTAAAAATCCCGACCAGTTATATAAACTGCATTTGAAAATCCTGACCAGTTATAAAACTGGATTTGAAAATCCCGACCAGTTATAGAAATTGGATTTGAAAATCCCGACCAGTTATAACACTGAATTTGAAAATCCCGACCGGTTATAAAAACTGGATTTAAAAATCCCGACCAGTTATAGAAACTTGATTTGAAAATCCTGACCAGTTATAGAAACTGGATTTGAAAATCCCGACCAGGTATAAAAAGTGGATTTGAAAATCTCGACCAGTTATAAAATTGGATTTAAAAATCCCGACCAGTTATAGAAACTGGATTTGAAAATCCTGATTAGTTATAACACTGGATTTGAAAATCCCGACCAATTATAAAACTAGATTTAAAAATCGGGACCTGTTATAGAAACTGGATTTGAAAATCCCGACTAGTTATAAATCTGGATTTGAAAATCCCAACCAGTTATAAAACTAGATTTAAAAATCCCGACCAGTTATAGAAACTGCATTTGAAAATCCTGACCAGTTATAAAACTGGATTTGAAAATCCCGACCAGTTATAGAAATTGGATTTAAAAATCCCGACCAGTTATGACACTAGATTTTGAAATCACGATCAGTTATAAAAACTGGATTTGAAAATCCCGACCAGTTGTAAAAACTGAATTTTGAAAATCCCGACCAGTTACAAAAACTGGATTTGAAAATCCCGACCAGTTATAAAAACTAGATTTGAAAATCCCGACCAGTTATAGAAACTGGATTTCAAAATCCCGATCAGTTATAGAAACTGATTTGAAAATCCCGACCAGTTATAGAAACTGGATTTGAAAATCCCGACCAGTTATAACACTGAATTTGAAAATCCCGACCAGTTATAAAAACTGCATTTGAAAATCCCGACCAGTTATACAAACTGGATTTGAAAATCCTGACCAGTTATAGAAACTGAATTTGAAAATCCCGACCATTTATAGAAACTGGATTTGAAAATTATGATCAGTTATAACACTAGATTTGAAAATTCCGACCAATTATAAAACTGGATTTGAAAATCCCGACCAGTTATAGAAACTGGATTTGAAAATCCCGACTAGTTATAAAACTGGATTTGAAAATCCCGACCAATTATAAAACTGGATTTAAAAATCCCGACCAGTTATAGAAACTGGATTTGAAAATCCCGACCAGTTATAAAACTGGATTTGAAAATCCCGACCAGTTATAGAAACTGGATTTGAAAATCCTGACCAGTTATAAAACTGGATTTGAAAATCCCGACCAGTTATAGAAACTGGATTTAAAAATTCTGACTAGTTATAACACTAGATTTAAAAATTCCGACCAGTTATAGATACTGGATTTGAAAATCCCGACCAGTTATAACACTGAATTTGAAAATCCCGACCAGTTATAAAAACTGGATTTGAAAATCACGACCAGTTATAGAAACTGGATTTGAAAATCCCGACGAGTTATAGAAACTGGATTTAAAAATTCCGACCAGTTATGACACTAGATACTGGATTTGAAAATTCCGACCAGTTATAGATACTGGATTTGAAAATCCCGACGAGTTATAAAAACTGGAGTTGCAAATCCCGACCAGTTATAGAAACTGGATTTGAAAATCTCGACCAGTTATAGAAACTGTATTTGAAAATCCCGACCAGTTATAGAAACTGGATTTCAAAATCCCGACCAGTTATAGAAACTGGATTTGAAAATCCCTATCAGTTATAGAAACTGGATTTGAAAATCCCGACCAGTTATAAAATCTGGAATTGAAAATCCCGACCAGTTATAGAAACTAGATTTCAAAATCCCGACCAGTTATAGAAACTAGATTTGAAAATCCCGACCGGTTATAAAAACTGGATTTGAAAATCCCGACCAGTTATAGAAACTTGATTTGAAAATCCTGACCAGTTATAGAAACTGGATTTGAAAATCCCGACCAGTTATAAAAACTGGATTTGAAAATCCCGACCAGTTATAAAACTGGATTTGAAAATCCCGACCAGTTATAGAAACTGGATTTGAAAATCCTGATCAGTTATAACACTGGATTTGAAAATCCCGACCAGTTATAGAAACTAGATTTGAAAATCCCGACCAGTTATAGAAACTAGATTTGAAAATCCCGACCGGTTATAAAAACTGGATTTGAAAATCCCGACCAGTTATACAAACTTGATTTGAAAATCCTGACCAGTTATAGAAACTGGATTTGAAAATCCCGACCAGTTATAAAAACTGGATTTGAAAATCCCGACCAGTTATAAAACTGGATTTGAAAATCCCGACCAGTTATAGAAACTGGATTTGAAAATCCTGATCAGTTATAACACTGGATTTGAAAATCCCGACCAGTTATAGAAACTGGATTTCAAAATCCCGACCAGTTATAGAAACTGGATTTGAAAATCCCGACCAGTTATAACACAGAATTTGAAAATCTTGACCGGTTATAAAAACTGGATTTGAAAATGCCGACCAGTTATAAAACTGGATTTGAAAATCCCGATCAGTTATAACACTGGATTTGAAAATCCCGACCAATTGTAAAACTAGATTTGAAAATCCCGACCAGTTATAGAAAATGGATTTGAAAATCCCGACCAGTTATAAAACTGGATTTGAAAATCCCGACCAGTTATAGAAACTGGATTTGAAAATCCCGACCAGTTATAACACTGAATTTGAAAATCCCGACTAGTTATAAAAACTGGATTTGAAAATCCTGACCAGTTATAGAAACTGAATTTGAAAATCCAAACCAGTTATAAAAACTGGATTTGAAAATCCTGACCAGTTATAGAAACTGAATTTGAAAATCCCGACCAGTTATAAACACTGGATTTGAAAATCCCGACCAGTTATAAAACTGGATTTGAAAATCGCGAGGAGTTATAGAAACTGAATTTGAAAATCCTTATCAGTTATAACACTGGATTTGAAAATCCCGACTAATTATAAAACTAGATTTGAAAATCCCGACCTGTTATAGAAAATGGATTTAAAAATCCCGACCAGTTATAAAACTGGATTTGAAAATCCCGACCAGTTATAGAAACTGGATTTGAAAATCCCGACTAGTTATAAAAACTATATTTGAAAATCCCAACCAGTTATAGAAACTGGATTTCAAAATCCCGACCAGTTATAGAAACTGCAGTTGAAAATCCCGACCAGTTATAACACTGAATTTGAAAATCCCGACCAGTTATAAAAACTGAATTTGAAAATCCCGACCACTTATAGAAACTGGATTTGAAAATCCTGACCAGTTATAGAAACTGAATTTGAAAATCCCGACTAGTTATAAAAACTGGATTTGAAAATCCCAACCAGTTATAAAACTGGATTTGAAAATCCCGACGAGTTATAGAAACTGAATATGAAAATCCTGATCAGTTATAACACCGGATTTGAAAATCCCGACCAATTATAAAACTAGATTTAAAAATCCCGACCAGTTATAGAAAATGGATTTGAAAATCCCGACCAGTTATAAAACTGGATTTGAAAATCCCGACCAGTTATAGAAAATGGATTTGAAAATCCCGACCATTTATAAAACTGGATTTGAAAATCCCGACGATTTATAGAAACTGAATTTGAAAATCCTGATCAGTTATAACACTGGATTTGAAAATCCCGACCAATTATAAAAACTAGTTATAGAAACTGGATTTGAAGATTCCGACCAGTTATAGAAACTTGATTTGAAAATCCTGACCAGTTATAGAAACTTGATTTTAAAATCCCGACCAGTTATAAAAACTGGATTTGAAAATCCCGACCAGTTATAAAACTGGATTTGAAAATCCCGACCAGTTATAGAAACTGGATTTGAAAATCCTGATCAGTTATAACACTGGATTTGAAAATCCCGACCAATTATAAAACTAAATTTGAAAATCGGGATCTGTTTTAGAAACTGGATTTGAAAATCCCGACCAGTTATAAATCTGGATTTGAAAATCCCAACCAGTTATAAAACTAGATTTAAAAATCCCGACCAGTTATAGAAACTGCATTTGAAAATCCTGACCAGTTATAAAACTGGATTTGAAAATCCCGACCAGTTATAGAAATTGGATTTGAAAATCCCGACCAGTTATGACACTAGATTTGGAAATGACGACCAGTTATAGAAACTGGATTTGAAAATCCCGACCAGTTATAAAAATTGGATTTGAAAATCCCGACTAGTTATAGAAACTGGATTTGAAAATCCCGACCAGTTGTAAAAACTGAATTTTGAAAATCCCGACCAGTTACAAAAACTGGATTTGAAAATCCCCACCAGTTATAAAAACTAGATTTGAAAATCCCGACCAGATATAGAAACTGGATTTCAAAATCCCGACCAGTTATAGAAACTGGAGTTGAAAATCCCGACTAGTTATAACACTGAATTTGAAAATCCCGACCAGTTATAAAAACTGGATTTGAAAATTCCGACCAGTTATAGAAACTGGATTTGAAAATCCTGACCAGTTATAGAAACTGAATTTGAAAATCCCGACCAGTTATTAAAACTGGATTTGAAAATCCCGACCAGTTATAAAACTGGATTTGAAAATCCCGACGAGTTATAGAAACTGAATTTGAAAATCCTGATCAGTTATAACACTGGATTTGAAAATCCCGACCAATTATAAAACTAGATTTGAAAATCCCGACCAGTTATAGAAAATGGATTTGAAAATCCCGACCAGTTATAAAACTGGATTTGAAAATCCCGACCAGTTATAAAAACTAGAGTTGAAAATCCCGACCAGTTATAGAAACTGGATTTGAAAATCACGACCAGTTATAGAAACTGGATTTGAAAATCTCGACCAGTTATAGAAACTGGATTTGAAAATTCCAACCAGATATAAGATCTGGATTTGAAAATCCCGACCAGTTATAAAATCTGGAATTGAAAATCCCGACCAGTTATAGAAACTGGATTTCAACATCCCGACCAATTATAGAAACTGGATTTGAAAATCCCGACCAGTTATAGAAACTGGATTTGAAAATCCCGACCAGTTATAACACTGAATTTGAAAATCCCGACCGGTTATAAAAACTGGATTTGAAAATCCCGACCAGTTATAGAAACTTGATTTGAAAATCCTGACCAGTTATAGAAACTGGATTTGAAAATCCCGACCTGGTATAAAAACTGGATTTGAAAATCTCGACCAGTTATAAAATTGGATTTAAAAATCCCGACCAGTTATAAAAACTGGATTTGAAAATCCTGATCAGTTATAACACTGGATTTGAAAATCCCGACCAATTATAAAACTAGATTTAAAAATCGGGACCTGTTATAGAAACTGGATTTGAAAATCCCGACCAGTTATAAATCTGGATTTGAAAATCCCAACCAGTTATAAAACAAGATTTAAAAATCCCGACCAGTTATAGAAACTGCATTTGAAAATCCTGACCAGTTATAAAACTGGATTTGAAAATCCCGACCAGTTATAGAAATTGGATTTAAAAATCCCTACCAGTTATGACACTAGATTTTGAAATCACGACCAGTTATAGAAACTGGATTTGAAAATCCCGACCAGTTGTAAAAACTGAATTTTGAAAATCCCGACCAGTTACAAAAACTGGATTTGAAAATCCCGACCAGTTATAAAAACTAGATTTGAAAATCCCGACCAGTTATAGAAACTGGATTTCAAAATCCCGATCAGTTATAGAAACTGATTTAAAAATCCCGACCAGTTATAGAAACTGGATTTGAAAATCCCGACCAGTTATAACACTGAATTTGAAAATCCCGACCAGTTATAAAAACTGCATTTGAAAATCCCGACCAGTTATACAAACTGGATTTGAAAATCCTGACCAGTTATAGAAACTGAATTTCAAAATCCCGACCATTTATAGAAACTGGATTTTAAAATTATGATCAGTTATAACACTAGATTTGAAAATTCCGACCAATTATAAAACTGGATTTGAAAATCCCGACCAGTTATAGAAACTGGATTTGAAAATCCCGACTAGTTATAAAACTGGATTTGAAAATCCCGACCAATTATAAAACTGGATTTAAAAATCCCGACCAGTTATAGAAACTGGATTTGAAAATCCCGACCAGTTATAAAACTGGATTTGAAAATCCCGACCAGTTATAGAAACTGGATTTAAAAATTCTGACTAGTTATAACACTAGATTTAAAAATTCCGACCAGTTATACATACTGGATTTGAAAATCCCGACCAGTTATAACACTGAATTTGAAAATCCCGACCAGTTATAAAAACTGGATTTGAAAATCATGACCAGTTATAGAAACTGGATTTGAAAATCCCGACCAGTTATAGAAACTGGATTTAAAAATTCCGACCAGTTATGACACTAGATTTGAAAATTCCGACCAGTTATAGATACTGGATTTGAAAATCCCGACGAGTTATAAAAACTGGAGTTGCAAATCCCGACCAGTTATAGAAACTGGATTTGAAAATCTCGACCAGTTATAGAAACTGTATTTGAAAATCCCGACCAGTTATAGAAACTGGATTTCAAAATCCCGACCAGTTATAGAAACTGGATTTGAAAATCCCTATCAGTTATAGAAACTGGATTTGAAAATCCCGACCAGTTATAAAATCTGGAATTGAAAATCCCGACCAGTTATAGAAACTAGATTTCAAAATCCCGACCAGTTATAGAAACTAGATTTGAAAATCCCGACCGGTTATAAAAACTGGATTTGAAAATCCCGACCAGTTATAGAAACTTGATTTGAAAATCCTGACCAGTTATAGAAACTGGATTTGAAAATCCCGACCAGTTATAAAAACTGGATTTGAAAATCCCGACCAGTTATAAAACTGGATTTGAAAATCCCGACCAGTTATAGAAACTGGATTTGAAAATCCTGATCAGTTATAACACTGGATTTGAAAATCCCGACCAGTTATAGAAACTGGATTTCAAAATCCCGACCAGTTATAGAAACTGGATTTGAAAATCCCGACCAGTTATAACACTGAATTTGAAAATCCCGACCGGTTATAAAAACTGGATTTGAAAATGCCGACCAATTATAAAACTGGATTTGAAAATCCCGATCAGTTATAGAAACTGGATTTGAAAATCCTGATCAGTTATAACACTGGATTTGAAAATCCCGACCAATTGTAAAACTAGATTTGAAAATCCCGACCAGTTATAGAAAATGGATTTGAAAATCCCGACTAGTTATAAAACTGGATTTGAAAATCCCGACCAGTTATAGAAACTGGATTTGAAAATCCCGACCAGTTATAACACTGAATTTGAAAATCCCGACCAGTTATAAAAACTGGATTTGAAAATCCCGACTAGTTATAAAAACTGGATTTGAAAATCCTGACCAGTTATAGAAACTGAATTTGAAAATCCAGACCAGTTATAAAAACTGGATTTGAAAATCCTGACCAGTTATAGAAACTGAATTTGAAAATCCCGACCACACTGGATTTGAAAATCCCGACCAGTTATAAAACTGGATTTGAAAATCGCGAGGAGTTATAGAAACTGAATTTGAAAATCCTTATCAGTTATAACACTGGATTTGAAAATCCCGACTAATTATAAAACTAGATTTGAAAATCCCGACCTGTTATAGAAAATGGATTTAAAAATCTCGACCAGTTATAAAACTGGATTTGAAAATCCCGACCAGTTATAGAAACTAGATTTGAAAATCCCGACTAGTTATAAAAACTGGATTTGAAAATCCCAACCAGTTATAGAAACTGGATTTCAAAATCCCGACCAGTTATAGAAACTGGAGTTGAAAATCCCGACCAGTTATAACACTGAATTTGAAAATCCCGACCAGTTATAAAAACTGAATTTGAAAATCCCGACCAGTTATAGAAACTGGATTTGAAAATCCTGACCAGTTATAGAAACTGAATTTGAAAATCCCGACTAGTTATAAAAACTGGATTTGAAAATCCCGACCAGTTATAAAACTGGATTTGAAAATCCCGACGAGTTATAGAAACTGAATATGAAAATCCTGATCAGTTATAACACCGGATTTGAAAATCCAGACCAATTATAAAACTAGATTTGAAAATCCCGACCAGTTATAGAAAATGGATTTGAAAATCCCAACCAGTTATAAAACTGGATTTGAAAATCCCGACCAGTTATAGAAAATGGATTTGAAAATCCCGACCATTTATAAAACTGGATTTGAAAATCCCGACGAGTTATAGAAACTGAATTTGAAAATCCTGATCAGTTATAACACTGGATTTGAAAATCCCGACCCATTATAAAAACTAGTTATAGAAACTGGATTTGAAGATCCCGACCAGTTATAGAAACTTGATTTGAAAATCCTGACCAGTTATAGAAACTGGATTTGAAAATCCCGACCAGTTATAAAAACTGGATTTGAAAATCCCGACCAGTTATAAAACTGGATTTGAAAATCCCGACCAGTTATAGAAACTGGATTTGAAAATCCTGATCAGTTATAACACTGGATTTGAAAATCCCGACCAATTATAAAACTAAATTTGAAAATCGGGATCTGTTATAGAAACTGGATTTGAAAATCCCGACCAGTTATAAATCTGGATTTGAAAATCCCAACCAGTTATAAAACTAGATTTAAAAATCCCGACAAGTTATAGAAACTGCATTTGAAAATCCTGACCAGTTATAAAACTGGATTTGAAAATCCCGACCAGTTATAGAAATTGGATTTGAAAATCCCGACCAGTTATGACACTAGATTTGGAAATGACGACCAGTTATAGAAACTGGATTTGAAAATCCCGACCAGTTATAAAAATTGGATTTGAAAATCCCGACTAGTTATAGAAACTGGATTTGAAAATCCGGACCAGTTATAAAAACTGAATTTTGAAAATCCCGACTAGTTACAAAAACTGGATTTGAAAATCCCGACCAGTTATAAAAACTAGATTTGAAAATCCCGACCAGATATAGAAACTGGATTTGAAAATCCCGACCAGTTATAGAAACTGGATTTGAAAATCCCGACCAGTTATAGAAACTAGATTTGAAAATCCCGACCAGTTATAAAACTGGATTTGAAAATCCCGACCAGTTATAGAAACTGGATTTGAAAATCCCGACCAGTTATAAAAACTGGATTTAAAAATCCCGACCAGTTATAGAAACTGGCTTTCAAAATACCGACCAGTTATAGAAACTTGATTTGAAAATCTCGACCAGTTATAGAAACTGGATTTGAAAATCCCGACCAGTTATAAAAACTGGATTTGAAAATCCCGACCAGTTATATAAACTGGATTTCAAAATACAGACCAGTTATAGAAACTTGATTTGAAAATCCCGACCAGTTATAGAAACTGGATTTGAAAATCCCGACCAGTTATAGAAACTAGATTTGAAAATCCCGACTAGTTATAAAACTGGATTTGAAAATCCCGACCAGTTATAGAAACTGGATTTGAAAATCCCGACCAGTTATAAAAACTGGATTTGAAAATCCCGACCAGTTATAGAAACTCGATTTCAAAATCCCGACCAGTTTTAGAAATTGGATTTGAAAATCCCGACCAGTTATAGAAACTGGATTTGAAAATCCCGACCAGTTATAACACTGAATTTGAAAATCCCGACCAGTTATAGAAACTGGCTTTCAAAATACCGACCAGTTATAGAAACTTGATTTGAAAATTCCGACCAGTTATAGAAACTGGATTTGAAAATCCCGACCAGTTATAAAAACTGGATTTGAAAATCCCGACCAGTTATATAAACTGGATTTCAAAATACAGACCAGTTATAAAAACTTGATTTGAAAATCCCGACCAGTTATAGAAACTAGATTTGAAAATCCCGACCAGTTATAGAAACTAGATTTGAAAATCCCGACTAGTTATAAAACTGGATTTGAAAATCCCGACCAGTTATAGAAACTGGATTTGAAAATCCCGACCAGCTATAAAAACTGGATTTGAAAATCCCGACCAGTTATAGAAACTCGATTTCAAAATATCGACCAGTTTTAGAAATTGGATTTGAAAATCCCGACCAGTTATAGAAACTGAATTTGAAAATCCCGACCAGTTATAACACTGAATTTGAAAATCCCGACCAGTTATAAAAACTGGATTTGAAAATCCCGACGAGTTATAGAAACTAAATTTGAAAATCCTGATCAGTTATAACACTCGATTTGAAAATCCAGACCAATTATAAAACTAGATTTGAAAATCCCGACCTGTTATAGAAACTGGATTTGAAAATCCCGACCAGTTATAAAACTGGATTTGAAAATTTCGACCAGTTATGACACTAGATTTGAAAATCCCGACCAGTTATAGAAACTAGATTTGAAAATCCCGACCAGTTATAGAAACTGGATTTGAAAATCCTGACCAGTTATAGAAATTGAATTTGAAAATCCCGACCATTTATAGAAACTGGATTTGAAAATTATGATCAGTTATAACACTAGATTTGAAAATTCCGACTAATTATAAAACTGGATTTGAAAATCCCGACCAGTTATAGAAACTGGATTTGAAAATCCCGACTAGTTATAAAACTGGATTTGAAAATCCCGACCAATTATAAAACTGGATTTAAAAATCCCGACCAGTTATAGAAACTGGATTTGAAAATCCCGACTAGTTATAAAACTGGATTTGAAAATCCCGACCAGTTATAAAAACTGGATTTGAAAATCCCGACCAGTTATAAAACTGGATTTGAAAATCCCGACCAGTTATAGAAACTGGATTTGAAAATTCTGATCAGTTATAACACTGGATTTGAAAATCCCGACCAATTATAAAACTAAATTTGAAAATCGGGATCTGTTATAGAAACTGGATTTGAAAATCCCGACCAGTTATAAATCTGGATTTGAAAATCCCAACCAGTTATAAAACTAGATTTTAAAATCCCGACCAGTTATAGAAACTGCATTTGAAAATCCTGACCAGTTATAAAACTAGATTTGAAAATACCGACCAGTTATAGAAATTGGATTTGAAAATCCCGACCAGTTATGACACTAGATTTGGAAATGACGACCAGTTATAGAAACTGGATTTGAAAATCCCGACCAGTTATAAAAATTGGATTTGAAAATCCCGACTAGTTATAGAAACTGGATTTGAAAATCCCGACCAGTTATAAAAACTGAATTTTGAAAATCCCGACTAGTTACAAAAACTGGATTTGAAAATCCCGACCAGTTATAGAAACTGGATTTGAAAATCCCGACCAGTTATAACACTGAATTTGAAAATCCCGACCAGTTATAAAAACTGGATTTGAAAATCCCGATGAGTTATAGAAACTAAATTTGAAAATCCTGATCAGTTATAACACTGGATTTGAAAATCCAGACCAATTATAAAACTAGATTTGAAAATCCCGACCTGTTATAGAAACTGGATTTGAAAATCCCGACCAGTTATAAAACTGGATTTGAAAATTCCGACCAGTTATGACACTAGATTTGAAAATCCCGACCAGTTATAGAAACTGGATTTGAAAATCCCGACCAGTTATAGAAACTGGATTTGAAAATCCTGACCAGTTATAGAAACTGAATTTGAAAATCCCGACCATTTATAGAAACTGGATTTGAAAATTATGATCAGTTATAACACTAGATTTGAAAATTCCGACCAATTATAAAATTGGATTTGAAAATCCCGACCAGTTATAGAAACTGGATTTGAAAATCCCGACTAGTTATAAAACTGGATTTGAAAATCCCGACCAGTTATAAAAACTGAATTTGAAAATCCCGACCAGTTATAAAACTGGATTTGAAAATCCCGACCAGTTATAGAAACTGGATTTGAAAATCCCGACTAGTTATAAAAACTATATTTGAAAATCCCAACCAGTTATAGAAACTGGATTTCAAAATCCCGACCAGTTATAGAAACTGGAGTTGAAAATCCCGACCAGTTATAACACTGAATTTGAAAATCCCGACCAGTTATAAAAACTGAATTTGAAAATCCCGACCAGTTATAGAAACTGGATTTGAAAATCCTGACCAGTTATAGAAACTGAATTTGAAAATCCCGACTAGTTATAAAAACTGGATTTGAAAATCCCGACCAGTTATAAAACTGGATTTGAAAATCCCGACGAGTTATAGAAACTGAATATGAAAATCCTGATCAGTTATAACACCGGATTTGAAAATCCCGACCAATTATAAAACTAGATTTAAAAATCCCGACCAGTTATAGAAAATGGATTTGAAAATCCCGACCAGTTATAAAACTGGATTTGAAAATCCCGACCAGTTATAGAAAATGGATTTGAAAATCCCGACCATTTATAAAACTGGATTTGAAAATCCCGACGATTTATAGAAACTGAATTTGAAAATCCTGATCAGTTATAACACTGGATTTGAAAATCCCGACCAATTATAAAAACTAGTTATAGAAACTGGATTTGAAGATTCCGACCAGTTATAGAAACTTGATTTGAAAATCCTGACCAGTTATAGAAACTTGATTTTAAAATCCCGACCAGTTATAAAAACTGGATTTGAAAATCCCGACCAGTTATAAAACTAGATTTGAAAATCCCGACCAGTTATAGAAACTGGATTTGAAAATCCTGATCAGTTATAACACTGGATTTGAAAATCCCGACCAATTATAAAACTAAATTTGAAAATCGGGATCTGTTATAGAAACTGGATTTGAAAATCCCGACCAGTTATAAATCTGGATTTGAAAATCCCAACCAGTTATAAAACTAGATTTAAAAATCCCGACCAGTTATAGAAACTGCATTTGAAAATCCTGACCAGTTATAAAACTGGATTTGAAAATCCCGACCAGTTATAGAAATTGGATTTGAAAATCCCGACCAGTTATGACACTAGATTTGGAAATGACGACCAGTTATAGAAACTGGATTTGAAAATCCCGACCAGTTATAAAAATTGGATTTAAAAATCCCGACTAGTTATAGAAACTGGATTTGAAAATCCCGACCAGTTGTAAAAACTGAATTTTGAAAATCCCGACTAGTTACAAAAACTGGATTTGAAAATCCCGACCAGTTATAAAAACTAGATTTGAAAATCCCGACCAGATATAGAAACTGGATTTCAAAATCCCGACCAGTTATAGAAACTGGAGTTGAAAATCCCGACTAGTTATAACACTGAATTTGAAAATCCCGACCAGTTATAAAAACTGGATTTGAAAATTCCGACCAGTTATAGAAACTGGATTTGAAAATCCTGACCAGTTATAGAAACTGAATTTGAAAATCCCGACCAGTTATTAAAACTGGATTTGAAAATCCCGACCAGTTATAAAACTGGATTTGAAAATCCCGACGAGTTATAAAAACTGAATTTGAAACTCCTGATCAGTTATAACACTGGATTTGAAAATCCCGACCAATTATAAAACTAGATTTGAAAATCCCGACCAGTTATAGAAAATGGATTTGAAAATCCTGACCAGTTATAAAACTGGATTTGAAAATCCCGACCAGTTTTAAAAACTAGAGTTGAAAATCCCGACCAGTTATACAAACTGGATTTGAAAATCACGACCAGTTATAGAAACTGGATTTGAAAATCTCGACCAGTTATAGAAACTGGATTTGAAAATCCCAACCAGATATAAGATCTGGATTTGAAAATCCCGACCAGTTATAAAATCTGGAATTGAAAATCCCGACCAGTTATAGAAACTGGATTTCAACATCCCGACCAATTATAGAAACTGGATTTGAAAATCCCGACCAGTTATAGAAACTGGATTTGAAAATCCCGACCAGTTATAAGACTGAATTTGAAAATCCCGACCGGTTATAAAAACTGGATTTGAAAATCCCGACCAGTTATAGAAACTTGATTTGAAAATCCTGACCAGTTATAGAAACTGGATTTGAAAATCCCGACCTGGTATAAAAACTGGATTTGAAAATCTCGACCAGTTATAAAATTGGATTTAAAAATCCCGACCAGTTATAGAAACTGGATTTGAAAATCCTGATCAGTTATAACACTGGATTTGAAAATCCCGACCATTTATAAAACTAGATTTAAAAATCGGGACCTGTTATAGAAACTGGATTTGAAAATCCCGACCAGTTATAAATCTGGATTTGAAAATCCCAACCAGTTATAAAACAAGATTTAAAAATCCCGACCAGTTATAGAAACTGCATTTGAAAATCCTGACCAGTTATAAAACTGGATTTGAAAATCCCGACCAGTTATAGAAATTGGATTTAAAAATCCCTACCAGTTATGACACTAGATTTTGAAATCACGACCAGTTATAGAAACTGGATTTGAAAAACCCGACCAGTTGTAAAAACTGAATTTTGAAAATCCCGACCAGTTACAAAAACTGGATTTGAAAATCCCGACCAGTTATAAAAACTAGATTTGAAAATCCCGACCAGTTATAGAAACTGGATTTCAAAATCCCGATCAGTTATAGAAACTGATTTAAAAATCCCGACCAGTTATAGAAACTGGATTTGAAAATCCCGACCAGTTATAACACTGAATTTGAAAATCCCGACCAGTTATAAAAACTGCATTTGAAAATCCCGACCAGTTATACAAACTGGATTTGAAAATCCTGACCAGTTATAGAAACTGAATTTGAAAATCCCGACCATTTATAGAAACTGGATTTTAAAATTATGATCAGTTATAACACTAGATTTGAAAATTCCGACCAATTATAAAACTGGATTTGAAAATCCCGACCAGTTATAGAAACTGGATTTGAAAATCCCGACTAGTTATAAAACTGGATTTGAAAATCCCGACCAATTATAAAACTGGATTTAAAAATCCCGACCAGTTATAGAAACTGGATTTGAAAATCCCGACCAGTTATAAAACTGGATTTGAAAATCCCGACCAGTTATAGAAACTGGATTTGAAAATCCTGACCAGTTATAAAACTGGATTTGAAAATCCCGACCAGTTATAGAAACTGGATTTAAAAATTCTGACTAGTTATAACACTAGATTTAAAAATTCCGACCAGTTATACATACTGGATTTGAAAATCCCGACCAGTTATAACACTGAATTTGAAAATCCCGACCAGTTATAAAAACTGGATTTGAAAATCACGACCAGTTATAGAAACTGGATTTGAAAATCCCGACCAGTTATAGAAACTGGATTTAAAAATTCCGACCAGTTATGACACTAGATTTGAAAATTCCGACCAGTTATAGATACTGGATTTGAAAATCCCGACGAGTTATAAAAACTGGAGTTGCAAATCCCGACCAGTTATAGAAACTGGATTTGAAAATCTCGACCAGTTATAGAAACTGTATTTGAAAATCCCGACCAGTTATAGAAACTGGATTTCAAAATCCCGACCAGTTATAGAAACTGGATTTGAAAATCCCTATCAGTTATAGAAACTGGATTTGAAAATCCCGACCAGTTATAAAATCTGGAATTGAAAATCCCGACCAGTTATAGAAACTAGATTTCAAAATCCCGACCAGTTATAGAAACTAGATTTGAAAATCCCGACCGGTTATAAAAACTGGATTTGAAAATCCCGACCAGTTATAGAAACTTGATTTGAAAATCCTGACCAGTTATAGAAACTGGATTTGAAAATCCCGACCAGTTATAAAAACTGGATTTGAAAATCCCGACCAGTTATAAAACTGGATTTGAAAATCCCGACCAGTTATAGAAACTGGATTTGAAAATCCTGATCAGTTATAACACTGGATTTGAAAATCCCGACCAGTTATAGAAACTGGATTTCAAAATCCCGACCAGTTATAGAAACTGGATTTGAAAATCCCGACCAGTTATAACACTGAATTTGAAAATCCCGACCAGTTATAAAAACTGGATTTGAAAATCCCGACTAGTTATAAAAACTGGATTTGAAAATCCTGACCAGTTATAGAAACTGAATTTGAAAATCCAGACCAGTTATAAAAACTGGATTTGAAAATCCTGACCAGTTATAGAAACTGAATTTGAAAATCCCGACTAAACTGGATTTGAAAATCCCGACCAGTTATAAAACTGGATTTGAAAATCGCGAGGAGTTATAGAAACTCAATTTGAAAATCCTTATCAGTTATAACACTGGATTTGAAAATCCCGACTAATTATAAAACTAGATTTGAAAATCCCGACCTGTTATAGAAAATGGATTTAAAAATCCCGACCAGTTATAAAACTGGATTTGAAAATCCCGACCAGTTATAGAAACTAGATTTGAAAATCCCGACTAGTTATAAAAACTGGATTTGAAAATCCCAACCAGTTATAGAAACTGGATTTCAAAATCCCGACCAGTTATAGAAACTGGAGTTGAAAATCCCGACCAGTTATAACACTGAATTTGAAAATCCCGACCAGTTATAAAAACTGAATTTGAAAATCCCGACCAGTTATAGAAACTGGATTTGAAAATCCTGACCAGTTATAGAAACTGAATTTGAAAATCCCGACTAGTTATAAAAACTGGATTTGAAAATCCCGACCAGTTATAAAACTGGATTTGAAAATCCCGACGAGTTATAGAAACTGAATATGAAAATCCTGATCAGTTATAACACCGGATTTGAAAATCCAGACCAATTATAAAACTAGATTTGAAAATCCCGACCAGTTATAGAAAATGGATTTGAAAATCCCGACCAGTTATAAAACTGGATTTGAAAATCCCGACCAGTTATAGAAAATGGATTTGAAAATCCCGACCATTTATAAAACTGGATTTGAAAATCCCGACGAGTTATAGAAACTGAATTTGAAAATCCTGATCAGTTATAACACTGGATTTGAAAATCCCGACCAATTATAAAAACTAGTTATAGAAACTGGATTTGAAGATCCCGACCAGTTATAGAAACTTGATTTGAAAATCCTGACAAGTTATAGAAACTGGATTTGAAAATCCCGACCAGTTATAAAAACTGAATTTGAAAATCCCGACCAGTTATAAAATTGGATTTGAAAATCCCGACCAGTTATAGAAACTGGATTTGAAAATCCTGATCAGTTATAACACTGGATTTGAAAATCCCGACCAATTATAAAACTAAATTTGAAAATCGGGATCTGTTATAGAAACTGGATTTGAAAATCTCGACCAGTTATAAATCTGGATTTGAAAATCCCAACCAGTTATAAAACTAGATTTAAAAATCCCGACCAGTTATAGAAACTGCATTTGAAAATCCTGACCAGTTATAAAACTGGATTTGAAAATCCCGACCAGTTATAGAAATTGGATTTGAAAATCCCGACCAGTTATGACACTAGATTTGGAAATGACGACCAGTTATAGAAACTGGATTTGAAAATCCCGACCAGTTATAAAAATTGGATTTGAAAATCCCGACTAGTTATAGAAACTGGATTTGAAAATCCGGACCAATTATAAAAACTGAATTTTGAAAATCCCGACTAGTTACAAAAACTGGATTTGAAAATCCCGACCAGTTATAAAAACTAGATTTGAAAATCCCGACCAGATATAGAAACTGGATTTGAAAATCCCGACCAGTTATAGAAACTGGATTTGAAAATCCCGACCAGTTATAGAAACTAGATTTGAAAATCCCGACCAGTTATAAAACTGGATTTGAAAATCCCGACCAGTTATAGAAACTGGATTTGAAAATCCCGACCAGTTATAAAAACTGGATTTAAAAATCCCGACCAGTTATAGAAACTGGCTTTCAAAATACCGACCAGTTATAGAAACTTGATTTGAAAATCTCGACCAGTTATAGAAACTGGATTTGAAAATCCCGACCAGTTATAAAAACTGGATTTGAAAATCCCGACCAGTTATATAAACTGGATTTCAAAATACAGACCAGTTATAGAAACTTGATTTGAAAATCCCGACCAGTTATAGAAACTGGATTTGAAAATCCCGACCAGTTATAGAAACTCGATTTGAAAATCCCGACTAGTTATAAAACTGGATTTGAAAATCCCGACCAGTTATAGAAACTGGATTTGAAAATCCCGACCAGTTATAAAAACTGGATTTGAAAATCCCGACCAGTTATAGAAACTCGATTTCAAAATACCGACCAGTTTTAGAAATTGGATTTGAAAATCCCGACCAGTTATAGAAACTGGATTTGAAAATCCCGACCAGTTATAACACTGAATTTGAAAATCCCGACCAGTTATAAAAACTGGATTTGAAAATCCCGACGAGTTATAGAAACTAAATTTGAAAATCCTGATCAGTTATAGAAACTGGCTTTCAAAATACCGACCAGTTATAGAAACTTGATTTGAAAATCCCGACCAGTTATAGAAACTGGATTTGAAAATCCCGACCAGTTATAAAAACTGGATTTGAAAATCCCGACCAGTTATATAAACTGGATTTCAAAATACAGACTAGTTATAGAAACTTGATTTGAAAATCCCGACCAGTTATAGAAACTGGATTTGAAAATCCCGACCAGTTATAGAAACTAGATTTGAAAATCCCGACTAGTTATAAAACTGGATTTGAAAATCCCGACCAGTTATAGAAACTGGATTTGAAAATCCCGACCAGTTATAAAAACTGGATTTGAAAATCCCGACCAGTTATAGAAACTCGATTTCAAAATACCGACCAGTTTTAGAAATTGGATTTGAAAATCCCGACCAGTTATAGAAACTGGATTTGAAAATCCCGACCAGTTATAACACTGAATTTGAAAATCCCGACCAGTTATAAAAACTGGATTTGAAAATCCCGACGAGTTATAGAAACTAAATTTGAAAATCCTGATCAGTTATAACACTGGATTTGAAAATCCAGACCAATTATAAAACTAGATTTGAAAATCCCGACCTGTTATAGAAACTGGATTTGAAAATCCCGACCAGTTATAAAACTGGATTTGAAAATTTCGACCAGTTATGACACTAGATTTGAAAATCCCGACCAGTTATAGAAACTGGATTTGAAAATCCCGACCAGTTATAGAAACTGGATTTGAAAATCCTGACCAGTTATAGAAATTGAATTTGAAAATCCCGACCATTTATAGAAACTGGATTTGAAAATTATGATCAGTTATAACACTAGATTTGAAAATTCCGACTAATTATAAAACTGGATTTGAAAATCCCGACCAGTTATAGAAACTGGATTTGAAAATCCCGACTAGTTATAAAACTGGATTTGAAAATCCGGACCAATTATAAAACTGGATTTAAAAATCCCGACCAGTTATAGAAACTGGATTTGAAAATCCCGACCAGTTATAAAACTGGATTTGAAAATCCCGACCAGTTATAAAAACTGGATTTGAAAATCCCGACCAGTTATAAAACTGGATTTGAAAATCCCGACCAGTTATAGAAACTGGATTTGAAAATCCTGATCAGTTATAACACTGGATTTGAAAATCCCGACCAATTATAAAACTAAATTTGAAAATCGGGATCTGTTATAGAAACTGGATTTGAAAATCCCGACCAGTTATAAATCTGGATTTGAAAATCCCAACCAGTTATAAAACTAGATTTTAAAATCCCGACCAGTTATAGAAACTGCATTTGAAAATCCTGACCAGTTATAAAACTAGATTTGAAAATACCGACCAGTTATAGAAATTGGATTTGAAAATCCCGACCAGTTATGACACTAGATTTGGAAATGACGACCAGTTATAGAAACTGGATTTGAAAATCCCGACCAGTTATAAAAATTGGATTTGAAAATCCCGACTAGTTATAGAAACTGGATTTGAAAATCCCGACCAGTTATAAAAACTGAATTTTGAAAATCCCGACTAGTTACAAAAACTGGATTTGAAAATCCCGACCAGTTATAGAAACTGGATTTGAAAATCCTGACCAGTTATAACACTGAATTTGAAAATCCCGACCAGTTATAAAAACTGGATTTGAAAATCCCGACGAGTTATAGAAACTAAATTTGAAAATCCTGATCAGTTATAACACTGGATTTGAAAATCCAGACCAATTATAAAACTAGATTTGAAAATCCCGACCTGTTATAGAAACTGGATTTGAAAATCCCGACCAGTTATAAAACTGGATTTGAAAATTCCGACCAGTTATGACACTAGATTTGAAAATCCCGACCAGTTATAGAAACTGGATTTGAAAATCCTGACCAGTTATAGAAACTGAATTTGAAAATCCCGACCATTTATAGAAACTGGATTTGAAAATTATGATCAGTTATAACACTAGATTTGAAAATTCCGACCAATTATAAAACTGGATTTGAAAATCCCGACCAGTTATAGAAACTGGATTTGAAAATCCCGACTAGTTATAAAACTGGATTTGAAAATCCCGACCAGTTATAAAAACTGGATTTGAAAATCCCGACCAGTTATAAAACTGGATTTGAAAATCCCGACCAGTTATAGAAACTGGATTTGAAAATCCCGACTAGTTATAAAAACTATATTTGAAAATCCCAACCAGTTATAGAAACTGGATTTCAAAATCCCGACCAGTTATAGAAACTGGAGTTGAAAATCCCGACCAGTTATAACACTGAATTTGAAAATCCCGACCAGTTATAAAAACTGAATTTGAAAATCCCGACCAGTTATAGAAACTGGATTTGAAAATCCTGACCAGTTATAGAAACTGAATTTGAAAATCCCGACTAGTTATAAAAACTGGATTTTAAAATCCCGACCAGTTATAAAACTGGATTTGAAAATCCCGACGAGTTATAGAAACTGAATATGAAAATCCTGATCAGTTATAACACCGGATTTGAAAATCCCGACCAATTATAAAACTAGATTTAAAAATCCCGACCAGTTATAGAAAATGGATTTTAAAATCCCGACCAGTTATAAAACTGGATTTGAAAATCCCGACCAGTTATAGAAAATGGATTTGAAAATCCCGACCATTTATAAAACTGGATTTGAAAATCCCGACGATTTATAGAAACTGAATTTGAAAATCCTGATCAGTTATAACACTGGATTTGAAAATCCCGACCAATTATAAAAACTAGTTATAGAAACTGGATTTGAAGATTCCGACCAGTTATAGAAACTTGATTTGAAAATCCTGACCAGTTATAGAAACTTGATTTTAAAATCCCGACCAGTTATAAAAACTGGATTTGAAAATCCCGACCAGTTATAAAACTAGATTTGAAAATCCCGACCAGTTATAGAAACTGGATTTGAAAATCCTGATCAGTTATAACACTGGATTTGAAAATCCCGACCAATTATAAAACTAAATTTGAAAATCGGGATCTGTTATAGAAACTGGATTTGAAAATCCCGACCAGTTATAAATCTGGATTTGAAAATCCCAACCAGTTATAAAACTAGATTTAAAAATCCTGACCAGTTATAGAAACTGCATTTGAAAATCCTGACCAGTTATAAAACTGGATTTGAAAATCCCGACCAGTTATAGAAATTGGATTTGAAAATCCCGACCAGTTATGACACTAGATTTGGAAATGACGACCAGTTATAGAAACTGGATTTGAAAATCCCGACCAGTTATAAAAATTGGATTTGAAAATCCCGACTAGTTATAGAAACTGGATTTGAAAATCCCGACCAGTTGTAAAAACTGAATTTTGAAAATCCCGACTAGTTACAAAAACTGGATTTGAAAATCCCGACTAGTTATAAAAACTAGATTTGAAAATCCCGACCAGATATAGAAACTGGATTTCAAAATCCCAACCAGTTATAGAAACTGGAGTTGAAAATCCCGACTAGTTATAACACTGAATTTGAAAATCCCGACCAGTTATAAAAACTGGATTTGAAAATTCCGACCAGTTATTAAAACTGGATTTGAAAATCCCGACCAGTTATAAAACTGGATTTGAAAATCCCGACGAGTTATAGAAACTGAATTTGAAAATCCTGATCAGTTATAACACTGGATTTGAAAATCCCGACCAGTTATAGAAACTGCATTTGAAAATCCTGACCAGTTATAAAACTGGATTTGAAAATCCCGACCAGTTATAGAAATTGGATTTGAAAATCCCGACCAGTTATGACACTAGATTTGGAAATGACGACCAGTTATAGAAACTGGATTTGAAAATCCCGACCAGTTATAAAAATTGGATTTGAAAATCCCGACTAGTTATAGAAACTGGATTTGAAAATCCCGACCAGTTGTAAAAACTGAATTTTGAAAATCCCGACTAGTTACAAAAACTGGATTTGAAAATCCCGACCAGTTATAAAAACTAGATTTGAAAATCCCGACCAGATATAGAAACTGGATTTCAAAATCCCGACCAGTTATAGAAACTGGAGTTGAAAATCCCGACTAGTTATAACACTGAATTTGAAAATCCCGACCAGTTATAAAAACTGGATTTGAAAATTCCGACCAGTTATTAAAACTGGATTTGAAAATCCCGACCAGTTATAAAACTGGATTTGAAAATCCCGACGAGTTATAGAAACTGAATTTGAAAATCCTGATCAGTTATAACACTGGATTTGAAAATCCCGACCAATTATAAAACTAGATTTGAAAATCCCGACCAGTTATAGAAAATGGATTTGAAAATCCTGACCAGTTATAAAACTGGAATTGAAAATCCCGACCAGTTATAAAAACTAGAGTTGAAAATCCCGACCAGTTATAGAAACTGGATTTGAAAATCACGACCAGTTATAGAAACTGGATTTGAAAATCTCGACCAGTTATAGAAACTGGATTTGAAAATCCCAACCAGATATAAGATCTGGATTTGAAAATCCCGACCAGTTATAAAATCTGGAATTGAAAATCCCGACCAGTTATAGAAACTGGATTTCAACATCCCGACCAATTATAGAAACTGGATTTGAAAATCCCGACCAGTTATAGAAACTGGATTTGAAAATCCCGACCAGTTATAACACTGAATTTGAAAATCCCGACCGGTTATAAAAACTGGATTTGAAAATCCCGACCAGTTATAGAAACTTGATTTGAAAATCCTGACCAGTTATAGAAACTGGATTTGAAAATCCCGACCTGGTATAAAAACTGGATTTGAAAATCTCGACCAGTTATAAAATTGGATTTAAAAATCCCGACCAGTTATAGAAACTGGATTTGAAAATCCTGATCAGTTATAACACTGGATTTGAAAATCCCGACCAATTATAAAACTAGATTTAAAAATCGGGACCTGTTATAGAAACTGGATTTGAAAATCCCGACCAGTTATAAATCTGGATTTGAAAATCCCAACCAGTTATAAAACAAGATTTAAAAATCCCGACCAGTTATAGAAACTGCATTTGAAAATCCTGACCAGTTATAAAACTGGATTTGAAAATCCCGACCAGTTATAGAAATTGGATTTAAAAATCCCTACCAGTTATGACACTAGATTTTGAAATCACGACCAGTTATAGAAACTGGATTTGAAAATCCCGACCAGTTGTAAAAACTGAATTTTGAAAATCCTGACCAGTTACAAAAACTGGATTTGAAAATCCCGACCAGTTATAAAAACTAGATTTGAAAATCCCGACCAGTTATAGAAACTGGATTTCAAAATCCCGATCAGTTATAGAAACTGATTTAAAAATCCCGACCAGTTATAGAAACTGGATTTGAAAATCCCGACCAGTTATAACACTGAATTTGAAAATCCCGACCAGTTATAAAAACTGCATTTGAAAATCCCGACCAGTTATACAAACTGGATTTGAAAATCCTGACCAGTTATAGAAACTGAATTTGAAAATCCCGACCATTTATAGAAACTGGATTTTAAAATTATGATCAGTTATAACACTAGATTTGAAAATTCCGACCAATTATAAAACTGGATTTGAAAATCCCGACCAGTTATAGAAACTGGATTTGAAAATCCCGACTAGTTATAAAACTGGATTTGAAAATCCCGACCAATTATAAAACTGGATTTAAAAATCCCGACCAGTTATAGAAACTGGATTTGAAAATCCCGACCAGTTATAAAACTGGATTTGAAAATCCCGACCAGTTATAGAAACTGGATTTGAAAATCCTGACCAGTTATAAAACTGGATTTGAAAATCCCGACCAGTTATAGAAACTGGATTTAAAAATTCTGACTAGTTATAACACTAGATTTAAAAATTCCGACCAGTTAAACATACTGGATTTGAAAATCCCGACCAGTTATAACACTGAATTTGAAAATCCCGACCAGTTATAAAAACTGGATTTGAAAATCACGACCAGTTATAGAAACTGGATTTGAAAATCCCGACCAGTTATAGAAACTGGATTTAAAAATTCCGACCAGTTATGACACTAGATTTGAAAATTCCGACCAGTTATAGATACTGGATTTGAAAATCCCGACGAGTTATAAAAACTGGAGTTGCAAATCCCGACCAGTTATAGAAACTGGATTTGAAAATCTCGACCAGTTATAGAAACTGTATTTGAAAATCCCGACCAGTTATAGAAACTGGATTTCAAAATCCCGACCAGTTATAGAAACTGGATTTGAAAATCTCTATCAGTTATAGAAACTGGATTTGAAAATCCCGACCGGTTATAAAATCTGGAATTGAAAATCCCGACCAGTTATAGAAACTAGATTTCAAAATCCCGACCAGTTATAGAAACTAGATTTGAAAATCCCGACCGGTTATAAAAACTGGATTTGAAAATCCCGACCAGTTATAGAAACTTGATTTGAAAATCCTGACCAGTTATAGAAACTGGATTTGAAAATCCCGACCAGTTATAAAAACTGGATTTGAAAATCCCGACCAGTTATAGAAACTGGATTTGAAAATCCTGATCAGTTATAACACTGGATTTGAAAATCCCGACCAGTTATAGAAACTGGATTTCAAAATCCCGACCAGTTATAGAAACTGGATTTGAAAATCCCGACCAGTTATAACACTGAATTTGAAAATCCCGACCGGTTATAAAAACTGGATTTGAAAATGCCGACCAGTTATAAAACTGGATTTGAAAATCCCGATCAGTTATAGAAACTGGATTTGAAAATCCTGATCAGTTATAACACTTGATTTGAAAATCCCGACCAATTGTAAAACTAGATTTGAAAATCCCGACCAGTTATAGAAAATGGATTTGAAAATCCCGACTAGTTATAAAACTGGATTTGAAAATCCCGACCAGTTATAGAAACTGGATTTGAAAATCCCGACCAGTTATAACACTGAATTTGAAAATCCCGACCAGTTATAAAAACTGGATTTGAAAATCCCGACTAGTTATAAAAACTGGATTTGAAAATCCTGACCAGTTATAGAAACTGAATTTGAAAATCCAGACCAGTTATAAAAACTGGATTTGAAAATCCTGACCAGTTATAGAAACTGAATTTGAAAATCCCGACCACACTGGATTTGAAAATCCCGACCAGTTATAAAACTGGATTTGAAAATCGCGAGGAGTTATAGAAACTGAATTTGAAAATCCTTATCAGTTATAACACTGGATTTGAAAATCCCGACTAATTATAAAACTACATTTGAAAATCCCGACCTGTTATAGAAAATGGATTTAAAAATCCCGACCAGTTATAAAACTGGATTTGAAAATCCCGACCAGTTATAGAAACTAGATTTGAAAATCCCGACTAGTTATAAAAACTGGATTTGAAAATCCCAACCAGTTATAGAAACTGAATTTCAAAATCCCGACCAGTTATAGAAACTGGAGTTGAAAATCCCGACCAGTTATAACACTGAATTTGAAAATCCCGACCAGTTATAAAAACTGAATTTGAAAATATCGACCAGTTATAGAAACTGGATTTGAAAATCCTGACCAGTTATAGAAACTGAATTTGAAAATCCCGACTAGTTATAAAAACTGGATTTGAAAATCCCGACCAGTTATAAAACTGGATTTGAAAATCCCGACGAGTTATAGAAACTGAATATGAAAATCCTGATCAGTTATAACACCGGATTTGAAAATCCAGACCAATTATAAAACTAGATTAGAAAATCCCGACCAGTTATAGAAAATGGATTTGAAAATCCCGACCAGTTATAAAACTGGATTTGAAAATCCCGACCAGTTATAGAAAATGGATTTGAAAATCCCGACCATTTATAAAACTGGATTTGAAAATCCCGACGAGTTATAGAAACTGAATTTGAAAATCCTGATCAGTTATAACACTGGATTTGAAAATCCCGACCAATTATAAAAACTAGTTATAGAAACTGGATTTGAAGATCCCGACCAGTTATAGAAACTTGATTTGAAAATCCTGACCAGTTATAGAAACTGGATTTGAAAATCCCGACCAGTTATAAAAACTGGATTTGAAAATCCCGACCAGTTATAAAACTGGATTTGAAAATCCCGACCAGTTATAGAAACTGGATTTGAAAATCCTGATCAGTTATAACACTGGATTTGAAAATCCCGACCAATTATAAAACTAAATTTGAAAATCGGGATCTGTTATAGAAACTGGATTTGAAAATCCCGACCAGTTATAAATCTGGATTTGAAAATCCCAACCAGTTATAAAACTAGATTTAAAAATCCCGACCAGTTATAGAAACTGCATTTGAAAATCCTGACCAGTTATAAAACTGGATTTGAAAATCCCGACCAGTTATAGAAATTGGATTTGAAAATCCCGACCAGTTATGACACTAGATTTGGAAATGACGACCAGTTATAGAAACTGGATTTGAAAATCCCGACCAGTTATAAAAATTGGATTTGAAAATCCCGACTAGTTATAGAAACTGGATTTGAAAATCCGGACCAGTTATAAAAACTGAATTTTGAAAATCCCGACTAGTTACAAAAACTGGATTTGAAAATCACGACCAGTTATAAAAACTAGATTTGAAAATCCCGACCAGATATAGAAACTGGATTTGAAAATCCCGACCAGTTATAGAAACTGGATTTGAAAATCCCGACCAGTTATAGAAACTAGATTTGAAAATCCCGACCAGTTATCAAACTGGATTTGAAAATCCCGACCAGTTATAGAAACTGGATTTGAAAATCCCGACCAGTTATAAAAACTGGATTTAAAAATCCCGACCAGTTATAGAAACTGGCTTTCAAAATACCGACCAGTTATAGAAACTTGATTTGAAAATCCCGACCAGTTATAGAAACTGGATTTGAAAATCCCGACCAGTTATAAAAACTGGATTTGAAAATCCCGACCAGTTATATAAACTGGATTTCAAAATACAGACCAGTTACAGAAACTTGATTTGAAAATCCCGACCAGTTATAGAAACTGGATTTGAAAATCCCGACCAGTTATAGAAACTAGATTTGAAAATCCCGACTAGTTATAAAACTGGATTTGAAAATCCCGACCAGTTATAGAAACTGGATTTGAAAATCCCGACCAGTTATAAAAACTGGATTTGAAAATCCCGACCAGTTATAGAAACTCGATTTCAAAATACCGACCAGTTTTAGAAATTGGATTTGAAAATCCCGACCAGTTATAGAAACTGGATTTGAAAATCCCGACCAGTTATAACACTGAATTTGAAAATCCCGACCAGTTATAAAAACTGGATTTGAAAATCCCGACGAGTTATAGAAACTAAATTTGAAAATCCTGATCAGTTATAGAAACTGGCTTTCAAAATACCGACCAGTTATAGAAACTTGATTTGAAAATCCCGACCAGTTATAGAAACTGGATTTGAAAATCCCGACCAGTTATAAAAACTGGATTTGAAAATCCCGACAAGTTATATAAACTGGATTTCAAAATACAGACCAGTTATAGAAACTTGATTTGAAAATCCCGACCAGTTATAGAAACTGGATTTGAAAATCCCGACCAGTTATAGAAACTAGATTTGAAAATCCCGACTAGTTATAAAACTGGATTTGAAAATCCCGACCAGTTATAGAAACTGGATTTGAAAATCCCGACCAGTTATAAAAACTGGATTTGAAAATCCCGACCAGTTATAGAAACTCAATTTCAAAATACCGACCAGTTTTAGAAATTGGATTTGAAAATCCCGACCAGTTATAGAAACTGGATTTGAAAATCCCGACCAGTTATAACACTGAATTTGAAAATCCCGACCAGTTATAAAAACTGGATTTGAAAATCCCGACGAGTTATAGAAACTAAATTTGAAAATCCTGATCAGTTATAGAAACTGGCTTTCAAAATACCGACCAGTTATAGAAACTTGATTTGAAAATCCCGACCAGTTATAGAAACTGGATTTGAAAATCCCGACCAGTTATAAAAACTGGATTTGAAAATCCCGACCAGTTATATAAACTGGATTTCAAAATACAGACCAGTTATAGAAACTTGATTTGAAAATCCCGACCAGTTATAGAAACTGGATTTGAAAATCCCGACCAGTTATAGAAACTAGATTTGAAAATCCCGACTAGTTATAAAACTGGATTTGAAAATCCCGACCAGTTATAGAAACTGGATTTGAAAATCCCGACCAGTTATAAAAACTGGATTTGAAAATCCCGACCAGTTATAGAAACTCGATTTCAAAATACCGACCAGTTTTAGAAATTGGATTTGAAAATCCCGACCAGTTATAGAAACTGGATTTGAAAATCCCGACCAGTTATAACACTGAATTTGAAAATCCCGACCAGTTATAAAAACTGGATTTGAAAATCCCGACGAGTTATAGAAACTAAATTTGAAAATCCTGATCAGTTATAACACTGGATTTGAAAATCCAGACCAATTATAAAACTAGATTTGAAAATCCCGACCTGTTATAGAAACTGGATTTGAAAATCCCGACCAGTTATAAAACTGGATTTTGAAAATTTCGACCAGTTATGACACTAGATTTGAAAATCCCGACCAGTTATAGAAACTGGATTTGAAAATCCCGACCAGTTATAGAAACTGGATTTGAAAATCCTGACCAGTTATAGAAATTGAATTTGAAAATCCCGACCATTTATAGAAACTGGATTTGAAAATTATGATCAGTTATAACACTAGATTTGAAAATTCCGACTAATTATAAAACTGGATTTGAAAATCCCGACCAGTTATAGAAACTGGATTTGAAAATCCCGACTAGTAATAAAACTGGATTTGAAAATCCCGACCAATTATAAAACTGGATTTAAAAATCCCGACCAGTTATAGAAACTGGATTTGAAAATCCCGACCAGTTATAAAACTGGATTTGAAAATCCCGACCAGTTATAAAAACTGGATTTGAAAATCCCGACCAGTTATAAAACTGGATTTGAAAATCCCGACCAGTTATAGAAACTGGATTTGAAAATCCTGATCAGTTATAACACTGGATTTGAAAATCCCGACCAATTATAAAACTAAATTTGAAAATCGGGATCTGTTATAGAAACTGGATTTGAAAATCCCGACCAGTTATAAATCTGGATTTGAAAATCCCAACCAGTTATAAAACTAGATTTTAAAATCCCGACCAGTTATAGAAACTGCATTTGAAAATCCTGACCAGTTATAAAACTAGATTTGAAAATACCGACCAGTTATAGAAATTGGATTTGAAAATCCCGACCAGTTATGACACTAGATTTGGAAATGACGACCAGTTATAGAAACTGGATTTGAAAATCCCGACCAGTTATAAAAATTGGATTTGAAAATCCCGACTAGTTATAGAAACTGGATTTGAAAATCCCGACCAGTTATAAAAACTGAATTTTGAAAATCCCGACTAGTTACAAAAACTGGATTTGAAAATCCCGACCAGTTATAGAAACTGGATTTGAAAATCCCGACCAGTTATAACACTGAATTTTAAAATCCCGACCAGTTATAAAAACTGGATTTGAAAATCCCGACGAGTTATAGAAACTAAATTTGAAAATCCTGATCAGTTATAACACTGGATTTGAAAATCCAGACCAATTATAAAACTAGATTTGAAAATCCCGACCTGTTATAGAAACTGGATTTGAAAATCCCGACCAGTTATAAAACTGGATTTGAAAATTCCGACCAGTTATGACACTAGATTTGAAAATCCCGACCAGTTATAGAAACTGGATTTGAAAATCCCGACCAGTTATAGAAACTGGATTTGAAAATCCTGACCAGTTATAGAAACTGAATTTGAAAATCCCGACCATTTATAGAAACTGGATTTGAAAATTATGATCAGTTATAACACTAGATTTGAAAATTCCGACCAATTATAAAACTGGATTTGAAAATCCCGACCAGTTATAGAAACTGGATTTGAAAATCCCGACTAGTTATAAAACTGGATTTGAAAATCCCGACCAGTTATAAAAACTGGATTTGAAAATCCCGACCAGTTATAAAACTGGATTTGAAAATCCCGACCAGTTATAGAAACTGGATTTGAAAATCCCGACTAGTTATAAAAACTATATTTGAAAATCCCAACCAGTTATAGAAACTGGATTTCAAAATCCCGACCAGTTATAGAAACTGGAGTTGAAAATCCCGACCAGTTATAACACTGAATTTGAAAATCCCGACCAGTTATAAAAACTGAATTTGAAAATCCCGACCAGTTATAGAAACTGGATTTGAAAATCCTGACCAGTTATAGAAACTGAATTTGAAAATTCCGACTAGTTATAAAAACTGGATTTGAAAATCCCGACCAGTTATAAAACTGGATTTGAAAATCCCGACGAGTTATAGAAACTGAATATGAAAATCCTGATCAGTTATAACACCGGATTTGAAAATCCCGACCAATTATAAAACTAGATTTAAAAATCCCGACCAGTTATAGAAAATGGATTTGAAAATCCCGACCAGTTATAAAACTGGATTTGAAAATCCCGACCAGTTATAGAAAATGGATTTGAAAATCCCGACCATTTATAAAACTGGATTTGAAAATCCCGACGATTTATAGAAACTGAATTTGAAAATCCTGATCAGTTATAACACTGGATTTGAAAATCCCGACCAATTATAAAAACTAGTTATAGAAACTGGATTTGAAGATTCCGACCAGTTATAGAAACTTGATTTGAAAATCCTGACCAGTTATAGAAACTTGATTTTAAAATCCCGACCAGTTATAAAAACTGGATTTGAAAATCCCGACCAGTAATAAAACTAGATTTGAAAATCCCGACCAGTTATAGAAACTGGATTTGAAAATCCTGATCAGTTATAACACTGGATTTGAAAATCCCGACCAATTATAAAACTAAATTTGAAAATCGGGATCTGTTATAGAAACTGGATTTGAAAATCCCGACCAGTTATAAATCTGGATTTGAAAATCCCAACCAGTTATAAAACTAGATTTAAAAATCCTGACCAGTTATAGAAACTGCATTTGAAAATCCTGACCAGTTATAAAACTGGATTTGAAAATCCCGACCAGTTATAGAAATTGGATTTGAAAATCCCGACCAGTTATGACACTAGATTTGGAAATGACGACCAGTTATAGAAACTGGATTTGAAAATCCCGACCAGTTATAAAAATTGGATTTGAAAATCCCGACTAGTTATAGAAACTGGATTTGAAAATCCCGACCAGTTGTAAAAACTGAATTTTGAAAATCCCGACTAGTTACAAAAACTGGATTTGAAAATCCCGACCAGTTATAAAAACTAGATTTGAAAATCCCGACCAGATATAGAAACTGGATTTCAAAATCCCAACCAGTTATAGAAACTGGAGTTGAAAATCCCGACTAGTTATAACACTGAATTTGAAAATCCCGACCAGTTATAAAAACTGGATTTGAAAATTCCGACCAGTTATTAAAACTGGATTTGAAAATCCCGACCAGTTATAAAACTGGATTGGAAAATCCCGACGAGTTATAGAAACTGAATTTGAAAATCCTGATCAGTTATAACACTGGATTTGAAAATCCCGACCAATTATAAAACTAGATTTGAAAATCCCGACCAGTTATAGAAAATGGATTTGAAAATCCTGACCAGTTATAAAACTGGATTTGAAAATCCCGACCAGTTATAAAAACTAGAGTTGAAAATCCCGACCAGTTATAGAAACTGGATTTGAAAATCACGACCAGTTATAGAAACTGGATTTGAAAATCTCGACCAGTTATAGAAACTGGATTTGAAAATCCCAACCAGATATAAGATCTGGATTTGAAAATCCCGACCAGTTATAAAATCTGGAATTGAAAATCCCGACCAGTTATAGAAACTGGATTTCAACATCCCGACCAATTATAGAAACTGGATTTGAAAATCCCGACCAGTTATAGAAACTGGATTTGAAAATCCCGACCAGTTATAACACTGAATTTGAAAATCCCGACCGGTTATAAAAACTGGATTTGAAAATCCCGACCAGTTATAGAAACTTGATTTGAAAATCCTGACCAGTTATAGAAACTGGATTTGAAAATCCCGACCTGGTATAAAAACTGGATTTGAAAATCTCGACCAGTTATAAAATTGGATTTAAAAATCCCGACCAGTTATAGAAACTGGATTTGAAAATCCTGATCAGTTATAACACTGGATTTGAAAATCCCGACCAATTATAAAACTAGATTTAAAAATCGGGACCTGTTATAGAAACTGGATTTGAAAATCCCGACCAGTTATAAATCTGGATTTGAAAATCCCAACCAGTTATAAAACAAGATTTAAAAATCCCGACCAGTTATAGAAACTGCATTTGAAAATCCTGACCAGTTATAAAACTGGATTTGAAAATCCCGACCAGTTATAGAAATTGGATTTAAAAATCCCTACCAGTTATGACACTAGATTTTGAAATCACGACCAGTTATAGAAACTGGATTTGAAAATCCCGACCAGTTGTAAAAACTGAATTTTGAAAATCCCGACCAGTTACAAAAACTGGATTTGAAAATCCCGACCAGTTATAAAAACTAGATTTGAAAATCCCGACCAGTTATAGAAACTGGATTTCAAAATCCCGATCAGTTATAGAAACTGATTTAAAAATCCCGACCAGTTATAGAAACTGGATTTGAAAATCCCGACCAGTTATAACACTGAATTTGAAAATCCCGACCAGTTATAAAAACTGCATTTGAAAATCCCGACCAGTTATACAAACTGGATTTGAAAATCCTGACCAGTTATAGAAACTGAATTTGAAAATCCCGACCATTTATAGAAACTGGATTTTAAAATTATGATCAGTTAAAACACTAGATTTGAAAATTCCGACCAATTATAAAACTGGATTTGAAAATCCCGACCAGTTATAGAAACTGGATTTGAAAATCCCGACTAGTTATAAAACTGGATTTGAAAATCCCGACCAATTATAAAACTGGATTTAAAAATCCCGACCAGTTATAGAAACTGGATTTGAAAATCCCGACCAGTTATAAAACTGGATTTGAAAATCCCGACCAGTTATAGAAACTGGATTTGAAAATCCTGACCAGTTATAAAACTGGATTTGAAAATCCCGACCAGTTATAGAAACTGGATTTAAAAATTCTGACTAGTTATAACACTAGATTTAAAAATTCCGACCAGTTATACATACTGGATTTGAAAATCCCGACCAGTTATAACACTGAATTTGAAAATCCCGACCAGTTATAAAAACTGGATTTGAAAATCACGACCAGTTAAAGAAACTGGATTTGAAAATCCCGACCAGTTATAGAAACTGGATTTAAAAATTCCGACCAGTTATGACACTAGATTTGAAAATTCCGACCAGTTATAGATACTGGATTTGAAAATCCCGACGAGTTATAAAAACTGGAGTTGCAAATCCCGACCAGTTATAGAAACTGGATTTGAAAATCTCGACCAGTTATAGAAACTGTATTTGAAAATCCCGACCAGTTATAGAAACTGGATTTCAAAATCCCGACCAGTTATAGAAACTGGATTTGAAAATCCCTATCAGTTATAGAAACTGGATTTGAAAATCCCGACCAGTTATAAAATCTGGAATTGAAAATCCCGACCAGTTATAGAAACTAGATTTCAAAATCCCGACCAGTTATAGAAACTAGATTTGAAAATCCCGACCGGTTATAAAAACTGGATTTGAAAATCCCGACCAGTTATAGAAACTTGATTTGAAAATCCTGACCAGTTATAGAAACTGGATTTGAAAATCCCGACCAGTTATAAAAACTGGATTTGAAAATCCCGACCAGTTATAAAACTGGATTTGAAAATCCCGACCAGTTATAGAAACTGGATTTGAAAATCCTGATCAGTTATAACACTGGATTTGAAAATCCCGACCAGTTATAGAAACTGGATTTCAAAATCCCGACCAGTTATAGAAACTGGATTTGAAAATCCCGACCAGTTATAACACTGAATTTGAAAATCCCGACCGGTTATAAAAACTGGATTTGAAAATGCCGACCAGTTATAAAACTGGATTTGAAAATCCCGATCAGTTATAGAAACTGGATTTGAAAATCCTGATCAGTTATAACACTTGATTTGAAAATCCCGACCAATTGTAAAACTAGATTTGAAAATCCCGACCAGTTATAGAAAATGGATTTGAAAATCCCGACTAGTTATAAAACTGGATTTGAAAATCCCGACCAGTTATAGAAACTGGATTTGAAAATCCCGACCAGTTATAACACTGAATTTGAAAATCCCGACCAGTTATAAAAACTGGATTTGAAAATCCCGACTAGTTATAAAAACTGGATTTGAAAATCCTGACCAGTTATAGAAACTGAATTTGAAAATCCAGACCAGTTATAAAAACTGGATTTGAAAATCCTGACCAGTTATAGAAACTGAATTTGAAAATCCCGACCACACTGGATTTGAAAACCCCGACCAGTTATAAAACTGGATTTGAAAATCGCGAGGAGTTATAGAAACTGAATTTGAAAATCCTTATCAGTTATAACACTGGATTTGAAAATCCCGACTAATTATAAAACTAGATTTGAAAATCCCGACCTGTGATAGAAAATGGATTTAAAAATCCCGACCAGTTATAAAACTGGATTTGAAAATCCCGACCAGTTATAGAAACTAGATTTGAAAATCCCGACTAGTTATAAAAACTGGATTTGAAAATCCCAACCAGTTATAGAAACTGGATTTCAAAATCCCGACCAGTTATAGAAACTGGAGTTGAAAATCCCGACCAGTTATAACACTGAATTTGAAAATCCCGACCAGTTATAAAAACTGAATTTGAAAATCCCGACCAGTTATAGAAACTGGATTTGAAAATCCTGACCAGTTATAGAAACTGAATTTGAAAATCCCGACTAGTTATAAAAACTGGATTTGAAAATCCCGACCAGTTATAAAACTGGATTTGAAAATCCCGACGAGTTATAGAAACTGAATATGAAAATCCTGATCAGTTATAACACCGGATTTGAAAATCCAGACCAATTATAAAACTAGATTTGAAAATCCCGACCAGTTATAGAAAATGGATTTGAAAATCTCGACCAGTTATAAAACTGGATTTGAAAATCCCGACCAGTTATAGAAAATGGATTTGAAAATCCCGACCATTTATAAAACTGGATTTGAAAATCCCGACGAGTTATAGAAACTGAATTTGAAAATCCTGATCAGTTATAACACTGGATTTGAAAATCCCGACCAATTATAAAAACTACTTATAGAAACTGGATTTGAAGATCCCGACCAGTTATAGAAACTTGATTTGAAAATCCTGACCAGTTATAGAAACTGGATTTGAAAATCCCGACCAGTTATAAAAACTGGATTTGAAAATCCCGACCAGTTATAAAACTGGATTTGAAAATCCCGACCAGTTATAGAAACTGGATTTGAAAATCCTGATCAGTTATAACACTGGATTTGAAAATCCCGACCAATTATAAAACTAAATTTGAAAATCGGGATCTGTTATAGAAACTGGATTTGAAAATCCCGACCAGTTATAAATCTGGATTTGAAAATCCCAACCAGTTATAAAACTAGATTTAAAAATCCCGACCAGTTATAGAAACTGCATTTGAAAATCCTGACCAGTTATAAAACTGGATTTGAAAATCCCGACCAGTTATAGAAATTGGATTTGAAAATCCCGACCAGTTATGACACTAGATTTGGAAATGACGACCAGTTATAGAAACTGGATTTGAAAATCCCGACCAGTTATAAAAATTGGATTTGAAAATCCCGACTAGTTATAGAAACTGGATTTGAAAATCCGGACCAGTTATAAAAACTGAATTTTGAAAATCCCGACTAGTTACAAAAACTGGATTTGAAAATCACGACCAGTTATAAAAACTAGATTTGAAAATCCCGACCAGATATAGAAACTGGATTTGAAAATCCCGACCAGTTATAGAAACTGGATTTGAAAATCCCGACCAGTTATAGAAACTAGATTTGAAAATCCCGACCAGTTATAGAAACTAGATTTGAAAATCCCGACCAGTTATAAAAACTGGATTTAAAAATCCCGACCAGTTATAGAAACTGGCTTTCAAAATACCGACCAGTTATAGAAACTTGATTTGAAAATCCCGACCAGTTATAGAAACTGGATTTGGAAATCCCGACCAGTTATAAAAACTGGATTTGAAAATCCCGACCAGTTATATAAACTGGATTTCAAAATACAGACCAGTTACAGAAACTTGATTTGAAAATCCCGACCAGTTATAGAAACTGGATTTGAAAATCCCGACAAGTTATAGAAACTAGATTTGAAAATCCCGACGAGTTATAAAACTGGATTTGAAAATCCCGACCAGTTATAGAAACTGGATTTGAAAATCCCGACCAGTTATAAAAACTGGATTTGAAAATCCCGACCAGTTATAGAAACTCGATTTCAAAATACCGACCAGTTTTAGAAATTGGATTTGAAAATCCCGACCAGTTATAGAAACTGGATTTGAAAATCCCGACCAGTTATAACACTGAATTTGAAAATCCCGACCAGTTATAAAAACTGGATTTGAAAATCCCGACGAGTTATAGAAACTAAATTTGAAAATCCTGATCAGTTATAGAAACTGGCTTTCAAAATACCGACCAGTTATAGAAACTTGATTTGAAAATCCCGACCAGTTATAGAAACTGGATTTGAAAATCCCGACCAGTTATAAAAACTGGATTTGAAAATCCCGACCAGTTATATAAACTGGATTTCAAAATACAGACCAGTTATAGAAACTTGATTTGAAAATCCCGACCAGTTATAGAAACTGGATTTGAAAATCCCGACCAGTTATAGAAACTAGATTTGAAAATCCCGACTAGTTATAAAACTGGATTTGAAAATCCCGACCAGTTATAGAAATTGGATTTGAAAATCCCGACCAGTTATAAAAACTGGATTTGAAAATCCCGACCAGTTATAGAAACTCGATTTCAAAATACCGACCAGTTTTAGAAATTGGATTTCAAAATCCCGACCAGTTATAGAAACTGGATTTGAAAATCCCGACCAGTTATAACACTGAATTTGAAAATCCCGACCAGTTATAAAAACTGGATTTAAAAATCCCGACGAGTTATAGAAACTAAATTTGAAAATCCTGATCAGTTATAACACTGGATTTGAAAATCCAGACCAATTATAAAACTAGATTTGAAAATCCCGACCTGTTATAGAAACTGGATTTGAAAATCCCGACCAGTTATAAAACTGGATTTGAAAATTTCGACCAGTTATGACACTAGATTTGAAAATCCCGACCAGTTATAGAAACTGGATTTGAAAATCCCGACCAGTTATAGAAACTGGATTTGAAAATCCTGACCAGTTATAGAAATTGAATTTGAAAATCCCGACCATTTATAGAAACTGGATTTGAAAATTATGATCAGTTATAAAAACTGGATTTGAAAATCCCGACCAATTATAAAACTGGATTTAAAAATCCCGACCAGTTATAGAAACTGGATTTGAAAATCCCGACCAGTTATAAAACTGGATTTGAAAATCCCGACCAGTTATAAAAACTGGATTTGAAAATCCCGACCAGTTATAAAACTGGATTTGAAAATCCCGACCAGTTATAGAAACTGGATTTGAAAATCCTGATCAGTTATAACACTGGATTTGAAAATCCCGACCAATTATAAAACTAAATTTGAAAATCGGGATCTGTTATAGAAACTGGATTTGAAAATCCCGACCAGTTATAAATCTGGATTTGAAAATCCCAACCAGTTATAAAACTAGATTTTAAAATCCCGACCAGTTATAGAAACTGCATTTGAAAATCCTGACCAGTTATAAAACTAGATTTGAAAATACCGACCAGTTATAGAAATTGGATTTGAAAATCCCGACCAGTTATGACACTAGATTTGGAAATGACGACCAGTTATAGAAACTGGATTTGAAAATCCCGACCAGTTATAAAAATTGGATTTGAAAATTCCGACTAGTTATAGAAACTGGATTTGAAAATCCCGACCAGTTATAAAAACTGAATTTTGAAAATCCCGACTAGTTACAAAAACTGGATTTGAAAATCCCGACCAGTTATAGAAACTGGATTTGAAAATCCCGACTAGTTATAACACTGAATTTGAAAATCCCGACCAGTTATAAAAACTGGATTTGAAAATCCCGACGAGTTATAGAAACTAAATTTGAAAATCCTGATCAGTTATAACACTGGATTTGAAAATCCAGACCAATTATAAAACTAGATTTGAAAATCCCGACCTGTTATAGAAACTGGATTTGAAAATCCCGACCAGTTATAAAACTGGATTTGAAAATTCCGACCAGTTATGACACTAGATTTGAAAATCCCGACCAGTTATAGAAACTGGATTTGAAAATCCCGACCAGTTATAGAAACTGGATTTGAAAATCCTGACCAGTTATAGAAACTGAATTTGAAAATCCCGACCATTTATAGAAACTGGATTTGAAAATTCTGATCAGTTATAACACTAGATTTGAAAATTCCGACCAATTATAAAACTGGATTTGAAAATCCCGACCAGTTATAGAAACTGGATTTGAAAATCCCGACTAGTTATAAAACTGGATTTGAAAATCCCGACCAGTTATAAAAACTGGATTTGAAATCCCGACCAGTTATAAAACTGGATTTGAAAATCCCGACCAGTTATAGAAACTGGATTTGAAAATCCTGATCAGTTATAACACTGGATTTGAAAATCCCGACCAATTATAAAACTAAATTTGAAAATCGGGATCTGTTATAGAAACTGGATTTGAAAATCCCGACCAGTTATAAATCTGGATTTGAAAATCCCAACCAGTTATAAAACTAGATTTAAAAATCCCGACCAGTTATAGAAACTGCATTTGAAAATCCTGACCAGTTATAAAACTGGATTTGAAAATCCCGACCAGTTATAGAAATTGGATTTGAAAATCCCGACCAGTTATGACACTAGATTTGGAAATGACGACCAGTTATAGAAACTGGATTTGAAAATCCCGACCAGTTATAAAAATTGGATTTGAAAATCCCGACTAGTTATAGAAACTGGATTTGAAAATCCCGACCAGTTATAAAAACTGAATTTTGAAAATCCCGACTAGTTACAAAAACTGGATTTGAAAATCCCGACCAGTTATAAAAACTAGATTTGAAAATCCCGACCAGATATAGAAACTGGATTTGAAAATCCCGACCAGTTATAGAAACTGGATTTGAAAATCCCGACCAGTTATAGAAACTAGATTTGAAAATCCCGACCAGTTATAAAACTGGATTTGAAAATCCCGACCAGTTATAAAAACTGGATTTGAAAATCCCGACCAGTTATAAAAACTGGATTTGAAAATCCCGACCAGTTATAGAAACTGACTTTCAAAATACCGACCAGTTATAGAAACTTGATTTGAAAATCCCGACCAGTTATAGAAACTGGATTTGAAAATCCCGACCAGTTATAAAAACTGGATTTGAAAATCCCGACCAGTTATATAAACTAGATTTGAAAATCTCGACCAGTTATAAAACTGGATTTGAAAATCCCGACCAGTTATAGAAACTGGATTTGAAAATCCCGACCAGTTATAAAAACTGGATTTGAAAATCCCGACCAGTTATAGAAACTCGATTTCAAAATACCGACCAGTTTTAGAAATTGGATTTGAAAATCCCGACCAGTTATAGAAACTGGATTTGAAAATCCCGACCAGTTATAACACTGAATTTGAAAATCCCGACCAGTTATAAAAACTGGATTTGAAAATCCCGACGAGTTATAGAAACTAAATTTGAAAATCCTGATCAGTTATAACACTGGATTTGAAAATCCAGACCAATTATAAAACTAGATTTGAAAATCCCGACCAGTTACAGCAAATGGATTTGAAAATCCCGACCAGTTATAAAACTGGATTTGAAAATTCCGACCAGTTATGACACTAGATTTGAAAATCCCGACCAGTTATAGAAACTGGATTTGAAAATCCCGACCAGTTATAAAACTGGATTTGAAAATCCCGACCAGTTATAGAAACTGGATTTGAAAATCCCGATCAGTTATAGAAACTGGATTTTAAAATCCCGACCAATTATAGAAACTGGATTTGAAAATCCTGACCAGTTATAGAAACTAGATTTGAAAATCCCGACCAGTTATAAAAACTAGATTTGAAAATCCCGACCAGTTATAGAAACTGGATTTGAAAATCCCGACGAGTTATAGAAACTAAATTTGAAAATCCTGATCAGTTATAGAAACTGGCTTTCAAAATACCGACCAGTTATAGAAACTTGATTTGAAAATCCCGACCAGTTATAGAAACTGGATTTGAAAATCCCGACCAGTTATAAAAACTGGATTTGAAAATCCCGACCAGTTATATAAACTGGATTTCAAAATACAGACCAGTTATAGAAACTTGATTTGAAAATCCCGACCAGTTATAGAAACTGGATTTGAAAATCCCGACCAGTTATAGAAACTAGATTTGAAAATCCCGACTAGTTATAAAACTGGATTTGAAAATCCCGACCAGTTATAGAAACTGGATTTGAAAATCCCGACCAGTTATAAAAACTGGATTTGAAAATCCCGACCAGTTATAGAAACTCGATTTCAAAATACCGACCAGTTTTAGAAATTGGATTTGAAAATCCCGACCAGTTATAGAAACTGGATTTGAAAATCCCGACCAGTTATAACACTGAATTTGAAAATCCCGACCAGTTATAAAAACTGGATTTGAAAATCCCGACGAGTTATAGAAACTAAATTTGAAAATCCTGATCAGTTATAACACTGGATTTGAAAATCCAGACCAATTATAAAACTAGATTTGAAAATCCCGACCTGTTATAGAAACTGGATTTGAAAATCCCGACCAGTTATAAAACTGGATTTTGAAAATTTCGACCAGTTATGACACTAGATTTGAAAATCCCGACCAGTTATAGAAACTGGATTTGAAAATCCCGACCAGTTATAGAAACTGGATTTGAAAATCCTGACCAGTTATAGAAATTGAATTTGAAAATCCCGACCATTTATAGAAACTGGATTTGAAAATTATGATCAGTTATAACACTAGATTTGAAAATTCCGACTAATTATAAAACTGGATTTGAAAATCCCGACCAGTTATAGAAACTGGATTTGAAAATCCCGACTAGTTATAAAACTGGATTTGAAAATCCCGACCAATTATAAAACTGGATTTAAAAATCCCGACCAGTTATAGAAACTGGATTTGAAAATCCCGACCAGTTATAAAACTGGATTTGAAAATCCCGACCAGTTATAAAAACTGGATTTGAAAATCCCGACCAGTTATAAAACTGGATTTGAAAATCCCGACCAGTTATAGAAACTGGATTTGAAAATCCTGATCAGTTATAACACTGGATTTGAAAATCCCGACCAATTATAAAACTAAATTTGAAAATCGGGATCTGTTATAGAAACTGGATTTGAAAATCCCGACCAGTTATAAATCTGGATTTGAAAATCCCAACCAGTTATAAAACTAGATTTTAAAATCCCGACCAGTTATAGAAACTGCATTTGAAAATCCTGACCAGTTATAAAACTAGATTTGAAAATACCGACCAGTTATAGAAATTGGATTTGAAAATCCCGACCAGTTATGACACTAGATTTGGAAATGACGACCAGTTATAGAAACTGGATTTGAAAATCCCGACCAGTTATAAAAATTGGATTTGAAAATCCCGACCAGTTATAAAACTGGATTTGAAAATCCCGACCAGTTATAGAAACTGGATTTGAAAATCCCGATCAGTTATAGAAACTGGATTTTAAAATCCCGACCAATTATAGAAACTGGATTTGAAAATCCTGACCAGTTATAGAAACTAGATTTGAAAATCCCGACCAGTTATAAAAACTAGATTTGAAAATCCCGACCAGTTATAGAAACTGGATTTGAAAATCCCGACCAGTTATAGAAACTAGATTTGAAAATATCGACCAGTTATAGAAACTAGATTTGAAAATCCCGACCAGTTATAAAACTGGATTTGAAAATCTCGACCAGTTATAGAAACTGGATTTGAAAATCCCGACTAGTTATAAAAACTGGATTTGAAAATCCCAACCAGTTATAGAAACTGGATTTCAAAATCCTGACCAGTTATAGAAACTGGAGTTGAAAATCCCGACTAGTTATAACACTGAATTTGAAAATCCCGACCAGTTATAAAAACTGTATTTGAAAATTCCGACAAGTTATAGAAACTGGATTTGAAAATCCTGACCAGTTATAGAAACTGAATTTGAAAATCCCGACCAGTTATTAAAACTGGATTTGAAAATCCCGACCAGTTATAAAACTGGATTTGAAAATCCCGACGAGTTATAGAAACTGAATTTGAAAATCCTGATCAGTTATAACACTGGATTTGAAAATCCCGACCAATTATAAAACTAGATTTGAAAATCCCGACCAGTTATAGAAAATGGATTTGAAAATCCCGACCAGTTATAAAACTGGATTTGAAAATCCCGACCAGTTATAAAAACTAGAGTTGAAAATCCCGACCAGTTATAGAAACTGGATTTGAAAATCACGACCAGTTATAGAAACTGGATTTGAAAATCTCGACCAGTTATAGAAACTGGATTTGAAAATCCCGACCAGATATAAGATCTGGATTTGAAAATCCCGACCAGTTATAAAATCTGGAATTGAAAATCCCGACCAGTTATAGAAACTGGATTTCAAAATCCCGACCAGTTATAGAAACTGGATTTCAAAATCCCGACCAGTTATAGAAACTGAATTTGAAAATCCCGACCAGTTATAGAAACTGGATTTGAAAATCCCGACCAGTTATAACACTGAATTTGAAAATCCCGACCGGTTATAAAAACTGGATTTGAAAATCCCGACCAGTTATAGAAACTTGATTTGAAAATCCTGACCAGTTATAGAAACTGGATTTGAAAATCCCGACCAGGTATAAAAACTGGATTTGAAAATCTCGACCAGTTATAAAATTGGATTTAAAAATCCCGACCAGTTATAGAAACTGGATTTGAAAATCCTGATCAGTTATAACACTGGATTTGAAAATCCCGACCAATTATAAAACTAGATTTAAAAATCGGGACCTGTTATAGAAACTGGATTTTAAAAATCCCGACCAGTTATAAATCTGGATTTGAAAATCCCAACCAGTTATAAAACTAGATTTAAAAATCCCGACCAGTTATAGAAACTGCATTTGAAAATCCTGACCAGTTATAAAACTGGATTTGAAAATTCCGACCAGTTATGACACTAGATTTGAAAATCCCGACCAGTTATAGAAACTGGATTTGAAAATCCCGACCAGTTATAGAAACTGGATTTGAAAATCCTGACCAGTTATAGAAACTGAATTTGAAAATCCCGACCATTTATAGAAACTGGATTTGAAAATTATGATCAGTTATAACACTAGATTTGAAAATTCCGACCAATTATAAAACTGGATTTGAAAATCCCGACCAGTTATAGAAACTGGATTTGAAAATCCCGACTAGTTATAAAACTGGATTTGAAAATCCCGACCAGTTATAAAAACTGGATTTGAAATCCCGACCAGTTATAAAACTGGATTTGAAAATCCCGACCAGTTATAGAAACTGGATTTGAAAATCCTGATCAGTTATAACACTGGATTTGAAAATCCCGACCAATTATAAAACTAAATTTGAAAATCGGGATCTGTTATAGAAACTGGATTTGAAAATCCCGACCAGTTATAAATCTGGATTTGAAAATCCCAACCAGTTATAAAACTAGATTTAAAAATCCCGACCAGTTATAGAAACTGCATTTGAAAATCCTGACCAGTTATAAAACTGGATTTGAAAATCCCGACCAGTTATAGAAATTGGATTTGAAAATCCCGACCAGTTATGACACTAGATTTGGAAATGACGACCAGTTATAGAAACTGGATTTGAAAATCCCGACCAGTTATAAAAATTGGATTTGAAAATCCCGACTAGTTATAGAAACTGGATTTGAAAATCCCGACCAGTTATAAAAACTGAATTTTGAAAATCCCGACTAGTTACAAAAACTGGATTTGAAAATCCCGACCAGTTATAAAAACTAGATTTGAAAATCCCGACCAGATATAGAAACTGGATTTGAAAATCCCGACCAGTTATAGAAACTTGATTTGAAAATCCCGACCAGTTATAGAAACTAGATTTGAAAATCCCGACCAGTTATAAAACTGGATTTGAAAATCCCGACCAGTTATAGAAACTGGATTTGAAAATCCCGACCAGTTATAAAAACTGGATTTGAAAATCCCGACCAGTTATAGAAACTGGCTTTCAAAATACCGACCAGTTATAGAAACTTGATTTGAAAATCCCGACCAGTTATAGAAACTGGATTTGAAAATCCCGACCAGTTATAAAAACTGGATTTGAAAATCCCGACCAGTTATATAAACTAGATTTGAAAATCCCGACCAGTTATAAAACTGGATTTGAAAATCCCGACCAGTTATAGAAACTGGATTTGAAAATCCAGACCAGTTATAAAAACTGGATTTGAAAATCCCGACCAGTTATAGAAACTCGATTTCAAAATACCGACCAGTTTTAGAAATTGGATTTGAAAATCCCGACCAGTTATAGAAACTGGATTTGAAAATCCCGACCAGTTATAACACTGAATTTGAAAATCCCGACCAGTTATAAAAACTGGATTTGAAAATCCCGACGAGTTATAGAAACTAAATTTGAAAATCCTGATCAGTTATAACACTGGATTTGAAAATCCAGACCAATTATAAAACTAGATTTGAAAATCCCGACCAGTTACAGCAAATGGATTTGAAAATCCCGACCAGTTATAAAACTGGATTTGAAAATTCCGACCAGTTATGACACTAGATTTGAAAATCCCGACCAGTTATAGAAACTGGATTTGAAAATCCCGACCAGTTATAAAACTGGATTTGAAAATCCCGACCAGTTATAGAAACTGGATTTGAAAATCCCGATCAGTTATAGAAACTGGATTTTAAAATCCCGACCAATTATAGAAACTGGATTTGAAAATCCTGACCAGTTATAGAAACTAGATTTGAAAATCCCGACCAGTTATAAAAACTAGATTTGAAAATCCCGACCAGTTATAGAAACTGGATTTGAAAATCCCGACCAGTTATAGAAACTAGATTTGAAAATATCGACCAGTTATAGAAACTAGATTTGAAAATCCCGACCAGTTATAAAACTGGATTTGAAAATCTCGACCAGTTATAGAAACTGGATTTGAAAATCCCGACTAGTTATAAAAACTGGATTTGAAAATCCCAACCAGTTATAGAAACTGGATTTCAAAATCCCGACCAGTTATAGAAACTGGAGTTGAAAATCCCGACTAGTTATAACACTGAATTTGAAAATCCCGACCAGTTATAAAAACTGTATTTGAAAATTCCGACAAGTTATAGAAACTGGATTTGAAAATCCTGACCAGTTATAGAAACTGAATTTGAAAATCCCGACCAGTTATTAAAACTGGATTTGAAAATCCCGACCAGTTATAAAACTGGATTTGAAAATCCCGACGAGTCATAGAAACTGAATTTGAAAATCCTGATCAGTTATAACACTGGATTTGAAAATCCCGACCAATTATAAAACTAGATTTGAAAATCCCGACCAGTTATAGAAAATGGATTTGAAAATCCCGACCAGTTATAAAACTGGATTTGAAAATCCCGACCAGTTATAAAAACTAGAGTTGAAAATCCCGACCAGTTATAGAAACTGGATTTGAAAATCACGACCAGTTATAGAAACTGGATTTGAAAATCTCGACCAGTTATAGAAACTGGATTTGAAAATCCCGACCAGATATAAGATCTGGATTTGAAAATCCCGACCAGTTATAAAATCTGGAATTGAAAATCCCGACCAGTTATAGAAACTGGATTTCAAAATCCCGACCAGTTATTGAAACTGGATTTGAAAATCCCGACCAGTTATAGAAACTGGATTTGAAAATCCCGACCAGTTATAACACTGAATTTGAAAATCCCGACCGGTTATAAAAACTGGATTTGAAAATCCCGACCAGTTATAGAAACTTGATTTGAAAATCCTGACCAGTTATAGAAACTGGATTTGAAAATCCCGACCAGGTATAAAAACTGGATTTGAAAATCTCGACCAGTTATAAAATTTGATTTAAAAATCCCGACCAGTTATAGAAACTGGATTTGAAAATCCTGATCAGTTATAACACTGGATTTGAAAATCCCGACCAATTATAAAACTAGATTTAAAAATCGGGACCTGTTATAGAAACTGGATTTTAAAAATCCCGACCAGTTATAAATCTGGATTTGAAAATCCCAACCAGTTATAAAACTAGATTTAAAAATCCCGACCAGTTATAGAAACTGCATTTGAAAATCCTGACCAGTTATAAAACTGGATTTGAAAATCCCGACCAGTTATAGAAATTGGATTTAAAAATCCCGACCAGTTATGACACTAGATTTAGAAATCACGACCAGTTATAGAAACTGGATTTGAAAATCCCGACCAGTTGTAAAAACTGAATTCTGAAAATCCCGACCAGTTACAAAAACTGGATTTGAAAATCCCGACCAGTTATAAAAACTAGATTTGAAAATCCCGACCAGTTATAAATCTGGATTTGAAAATCCCAACCAGTTATAAAACTAGATTTAAAAATCCCGACCAGTTATAGAAACTGCATTTGAAACTCCTGACCAGTTATAAAACTGGATTTGAAAATCCCGACCAGTTATAGAAATTGGATTTAAAAATCCCGACCAGTTATGACACTAGATTTTGAAATCACGACCAGTTATAGAAACTGGATTTGAAAATCCCGACCAGTTGTAAAAACTGAATTTTGAAAATCCCGACCAGTTATAGAAACTGGATTTCAAAATCCCGATCAGTTATAGAAACTGATTTGAAAATCCCGACCAGTTATAGAAACTGGATTTGAAAATCCCGACCAGTTATAACACTGAATTTGAAAATCCCGACCAGCTATAAAAACTGCATTTGAAAATTCCGACCAGTTATACAAACTGGATTTGAAAATCCTGACCAGTTATAGAAACTGAATTTGAAAATCCCGACCATTTATAGAAACTGGATTTGAAAATCCCGACCAGTTATAGAAACTGGATTTGAAAATCCCGACTAGTTATAAAACTGGATTTGAAAATCCCGACCAATTATAAAACTGGATTTAAAAATCCCGACCAGTTATAGAAACTGGATTTGAAAATCCCGACCAGTTATAAAACTGGATTTGAAAATCCCGACCAGTTATAGAAACTGGATTTGAAAATCCTGACCAGTTATAAAACTGGATTTGAAAATCCCGACCAGTTATAGAAACTGGATTTAAAAATTCTGACTAGTTATGACACTAGATTTAAAAATTCCGACCAGTTATAGATACTGGATTTGAAAATCCCGACCAGTTATAACACTGAATTTGAAAATCCCGACCAGTTATAAAAACTGGATTTGAAAATCACGACCAGTTATAGAAACTGGATTTGAAAATCCCGACCAGTTATAGAAACTGGATTTAAAAATTCCGACCAGTTATGACACTAGATTTGAAAATTCCGACCAGTTGTAGATACTGGATTTGAAAATCCCGACGAGTTATAAAAACTGGAGTTGCAAATCCCGACCAGTTATAGAAACTGGATTTGAAAATCTCGACCAGTTATAGAAACTGTATTTGAAAATCCCGAGCAGTTATAGAAACTGGATTTCAAAATCCCGACCAGTTATAGAAACTGGATTTGAAAATCCCTATCAGTTATAGAAACTGGATTTGAAAATCCCGACCAGTTATAAAATCTGGAATTGAAAATCCCGACCAGTTATAGAAACTAGATTTCAAAATCCCGACCAGTTATAGAAACTAGATTTGAAAATCCCGACCGGTTATAAAAACTGGATTTGAAAATCCCGACCAGTTATAGAAACTTGATTTGAAAATCCTGACCAGTTATAGAAACTGGATTTGAAAATCCCGACCAGTTATAAAAACTGGATTTGAAAATCCCGACCAGTTATAAAACTGGATTTGAAAATCCTGACCAGTTATAGAAACTGGATTTGAAAATCCTGATCAGTTATAACACTGGATTTGAAAATCCCGACCAGTTATAGAAACTGGATTTCAAAATCCCGACCAGTTATAGAAACTGGATTTGAAAATCCCGACCAGTTATAACACTGAATTTGAAAATCCCGACCGGTTATAAAAACTGGATTTGAAAATGCCGACCAGTTATAAAACTGGATTTGAAAATCCCGACCAGTTATAGAAACTGGATTTGAAAATCCTGATCAGTTATAACACTGGATTTGAAAATCCCGACCAATTGTAAAACTAGATTTGAAAATCCCGACCAGTTATAGAAAATGGATTTGAAAATCCCGACCAGTTATAAAACTGGATTTGAAAATCCCGACCAGTTATAGAAACTGGATTTGAAAATCCCGACCAGTTATAACACTGAATTTGAAAATCCCGACCAGTTATAAAAACTGGATTTGAAAATCCAGACTAGTTATAAAAACTGGATTTGAAAATCCTGACCTGTTATAGAAACTGAATTTGAAAATCCTGACCAGTTATAAAAACTGGATTTGAAAATCCTGACCAGTTATAGAAACTGAATTTGAAAATCCCGACCAGTTATAAACACTGGATTTAAAAATCCCGACCAGTTATAAAACTTGATTTGAAAATCGCGAGGAGTTATAGAAACTGAATTTGAAAATCCTTATCAGTTATAACACTGGATTTGAAAATCCCGACTAATTATAAAACTAGATTTGAAAATCCCGACCAGTTATAGAAAATGGATTTAAAAATCCCGACCAGTTATAAAACTGGATTTGAAAATCCCGACCAGTTATAGAAACTGGATTTGAAAATCCCGACTAGTTATACAAACTGGATTTGAAAATCCCAACCAGTTATAGAAACTGGATTTCAAAATCCCGACCAGTTATAGAAACTGGAGTTGAAAATCCCGACCAGTTATAACACTGAATTTGAAAATCCCGACCAGTTATAAAAACTGAATTTGAAAATCCCGACCAGTTATAGAAACTGGATTTGAAAATCCTGACCAGTTATAGAAACTGAATTTGAAAATCCCGACTAGTTATAAAAACTGGATTTGAAAATCCCGACCAGTTATAAAACTGGATTTGAAAATCCCGACGAGTTATAGAAACTGAATATGAAAATCCTGATTAGTTATAACACCGGATTTGAAAATCCCGACCAATTATAAAACTAGATTTGAAAATCCCGACCAGTTATAGAAAATGGATTTGAAAATCCCGACCAGTTATAAAACTGGATTTGAAAATCCCGACCAGTTATAGAAAATGGATTTGAAAATCCCGACCATTTATAAAACTGGATTTGAAAATCCCGACGAGTTATAGAAACTGAATTTGAAAATCCTGATCTGTTATAACACTGGATTTGAAAATCCCGACCAATTATAAAAACTAG